>NC_056623.2:123358357-123528357 GCF_002870075.4 Lactuca sativa | reverse complement strand
TGTAAATGACATGTTTGTCGGGAGAAATGTTGATTTGAGTTGGTAAATTGTTTGATAACCTATAATAATTGTATTTTTTATTTTTGAAACCGCATATTATCCTATTTCTAATCTAATCCTAAACAACAGTTATATCTCCTAGTGAGACTTGAACCATGACCTCTCAATTGAGAGAGTCACTCCTTAAGACTGTGATAGCATTGAAGGGTCTACAAAAAGTGGCCACTCTCCTAAATACTAAATGAACCTTATTATTAGCCCAAGACATTTCAACAAGAAATCAAATAATTTGTGGGATATCACCCCTCTTCTCCTTGTAAAAATAGATGAAGAAAGATCTTTACCATAAGAAAGTAAGGTTTCAAAAATTTCCTCATCATTATGTCGGCTGATAGTTGTTTTGGCAACGAGTGCAAATCTGCCAAAGGCAGAGCTCCTATTTTATCAAATAAATATTTTAGAACATATAGGAGTGATTATATAGTGGAAAAAGTATATCACTGAAGCATAACTTTCTGTATACTTAAATGTTGTGTGGTCTCTGTTTGTTTACTAACATGTAGTGGCATCATGAAACTTTTTTTATACATAATCAGGTCGGTTCTATGCCTTTGAGAAAGCTCACATACTTGATCCATCATCAAATGGTGTTGGTGTTTGTCTATTTAAGACTGCCCTAATTCGTCGCCTTGAAAAGGTATGTGTTCTCTTTGGTTCCACACTAAAGTATTTTTCTGCCTTAACTATTTCTGAGCAATTTGAAAGACACCAACACTTTGATGGTGAGAATTGTTGAGCAAATTTTGAGTAATTGCTTCATGTTAAAATCTTTATCTAGATCAACAAAGGAAATAAGTTTGATGACGAAAAGTTCAATAGATCTTACTTGATTCATAGAATCAAAGAATTCAGATGTTTGAAGTTCTTTTACAAGAAAATTCCTTGGGCCATTAACCCAAGTACCAAATTGCATTTATATTTCCACTCACAGGTTACATGGACAAAAGTATTCTACACATTTAACTAACACAAGTTCCAAAGACAAGGAAAGTTTAGCAACCGAGGAAATGTAGTGTGGGAGGTCTATTCTGCATGTAAACTAACAAGACATACAACGACTAGGGTTTCATATTATTATCAAATGAGAATTACAAAATACAATGAAAACAAAGGACATAATATATAGACTAGCTAATTAGGGTTTTTTAGCTAATGGGCCAATATAAAACCTAATACAAAATAAAGCCCAAAATCTTATTAAGCTAACATCCCCATCAAATTCACAATGCAACCTCAATAAGCATTGAGAGATTGTCACATAGAAAATGAAATCGAGGAGCAGTCAAAGGCTTCGTAAGAATATCAACAATCTGCAAGGTGGAAGGAACATAAGGGAGGGAGATAATGTCCTTCTGGAGATGATGTCGTGTGAAATGGAAATCAATCTCAATGTTTTTTGTGCGCTCATGAAACAGTGAATTCTTGGCAATCATTATCGCACTCTCGTTGTCACATTGCAAAAGGGTAGGTTGAGAGATGTGAACACCCATATCTGCAAGAAGCCATCTCAACCAAACAATCTCACAAGTGGCGATAGCGATGGCTCGATACTCAGATGCTATAGAAGAACGAGAGACAACATATTTTTTCGTACTCTTCCATTATATCAATGAATCTCAAAGAAAAACACAATGCCCAATAGTGGTCTTACGATCATAAATATCACTATCCTAATTAGCATCACTATAGGCATGCAACTCATGAGAGGATGTACATGGAAACACAAGGGTGCGGAACTGAGTACCATGAAGATATCTCAAATACGAAGAACAGTTCCCTAATGAACCGTAGAGGGGCATTGACAAACTGGGTAACCACATGAACTACATGAGCAATATCTGGTCTAGTGATAGTCAGGTAGACAAAACTCCCTACAATGGTATGATAAAGACTTCGATCTAATAGGGAACACCATTAGTTGGAGACTTTGCATTAATCTATATAGGCATATCAATTGTCCGATTATCCGTGAGTCATGTTCATTCAAACAAATATTAAATATACTACGTTTGAGATAAAATATAACCCTTTGGAGATTGAGCAACTTCAATCCCTAAGAAATAACGTAGCAGACCCAAGTCTTTCATAGAAAACGGTGAGCCAAATCATGTTTTAAAGACTCTATACCATCATGATCATCACCAGTAATAATCATGTTATCGACATATAAGGAAAGAATAATCTGACCTGTTCTCATACATCGGACAAATAGAGACGAGTCATGGTTACATGGTTTAAAACCAAGCGAAGTAATTACCATAGAAAATTTCTCAAACCAAGCACGAGGGGATTGTTTGAGGCCATATGGTGCCTTTCGAAGTCAAGAAACTTCACCTGGTTGGTAAGCAATAGCAGGGGGGGGGGGGGGAGAGAAATGTGTACTTACTCATGAAGATCACCATTCAAGAACGCATTCTTGACTTCGAGCTGATAAATCTTCCATTGACGAATGGAAGAAATTGCAAACAATGTGCAAAAAATCATCGTTTTTGCAACAAGAGCAAAAGTCTCCTCATAATCCATACCATACTTTTATGAGTACCCTTTCGCCACAAGTCTGGCTTTATAACGCTCAACGGATCCATCAGAATTTATTTTGATTTTATATACCTAACGAAAACCAATTGTGTGCTTCTGAAGCGGAAGAGGAACCAGATCCTGCGTATGAGTCTGATAATGAGCTATAAGTTCCTCAACCAGAGCCGTCTGCCAAAGAGGATCAGAAATGGCCTATTTATAGGATGTTGGCTCAGAGAGACGATGTACATTAGCAATAAATGAGGCAAATAGTGGTGAGTAAGAGGAAAAGACAAATTCAGGAAGCTTTGTGGACTTCTTATTACGATAAGACCTCAATGGTGGAGGATCTTGATGATATGCAAGCAAAGGATCAGCAACAGATGGTGGATCAATAGCAGGTGGTTGATTAGCAAAAGGTGGTGTATTAGGAACAGGTGGTGGATCATCAATGTCAATGTTAAACGGATCAATAGTACGAAGCTCCTCTCGGGTTGCATCATATAACTAAACAGGAATGCTATAGAACAAAATGTGCTCCAAAAAAGTGACATTACGAGAGACATACAACTTTTGATTTGATGGATCATAACACCGGTAACCTTTCTGACCAATACAGTATCCCAAAAATACACAAAGGGCTGATTTTGAGGACAACTTATCTCTCTACATGAGGCTTCAACACAATATAGGTACACCCAAAAATTCGTAAGGAAGAATAATTTGGAAGCTGCCCAAACAACATTTCATAAGGAGACTTCCCCAAAGTGTGTGCAATAGGAATGCGATTAATAACATAAGTGGCGATATGAACAACTTCTCCCCAAAACATATTGGGAACTTGAGCAGAAAGTAGCAAGCATCTTGCAGCTTCTAGGAGATGTTGATGTTTCCTTTCTTCAACACCATTTACTGGGGTGTTTGTACAGAATGACCGATTCACAATGTCATCAGATGCCAATAACTGTTTAAAATCATTGGAGGTAAATTCCCCTCCTAAATCACATTGAAAACATTTTATGACAGCAGAGTGTTGAGTCTTGAAAAGAGCTCTGAAGTCACTATATATGGTGAAAAAGTCAGACTTGCGCTTCATAAAGTAAATCCACGTGTAACAAGTCTAAGCATCCAAGGCTGATGGTGGTGTAGAGTTTGTCTCATTCATAACTAAATGTGCAACAACAACATACTATGGTGGCCTAAAAGATGGAAACGAGGGACGTGACTAAGACTGTGTTGGTGATCTCTTTTGTTGTTGCTGCTGATTTCCCTTGTCAGGAAATGACAATTTGCTTTCCAATGGTTCTTCTTCTTATAGAAAGCACACTCATCAAATGCAACTTTGGGGCGATTCTGGTTTGAAGACTAAGGTCGTTGTGAAACCAAAAAGAGAACATGAGTGGCTATCTTGGGACCTTTTTCACCAATGGACTTGATACGAGTTTTTTCAACAATCACCTCGTGAACAACCGAATTAACAATGGGAAGATATGTACGATGCAAGATTGATCCATACAAGCCTTCAAAATCTGACCGTAATGCCATCAAGAACTGAACCATATGTTGCTCTTCCCTTCTATCAATATAAGGATTAAAAGCCTTCAACGCATTAGGTTCGGTAAGAGCCAACTGATCTGACAAATCCGACATAGTTGCATAAAATTCCTAAACACTAAGATTGTTCTGTTGGAGGGCTCAAATATCAAACTCTAACTGATACTGCTTTGCAAAGTTAGATTGAGTATACAACCTAGCCAAGTGATCCCAAACCTCCATTGTTGTGTCATACTTCGTCAACCGATTACTAATAGACTGGATAACAAAATTATTAATCGAAGTAATGATCTTGGAGTTATCAGTCTCCCATCAATCCAGTAAGGCTGAATCGTTTGCAGCCTTTTCATCTGTTGGTTTCTTCGTGTCACCCGTAACAATCCCCCACATAGTCTTGCCTCACAAGAAATTCTTCATAACATAACTCCAATAGGTATAGTTGTTGTCATCATGTTGGATACTATTGGACCGAAGAGAATCATCTCTCGGGGCCATATTTCAATATCTGTCAAACGAGAATATCCAAAACAGCAGTAAATACAAATAACATCAGCAATAATCAATAACTTGAAATCAACAAAACAAACAGACGAAGCGACCCTCGAAATCGACAAAACGAACAAATCAAATTAAACGGAATACATAAACAAGTAAGAAAACCATACACATTTGCCCCCCAAAATAAAAATAAAGATGATCAAACGAACTCTGATACCATGTAAACTAACAAGACATAGAATGGCTAGGGTTCCCTACTATTATCATATAAGAAGTACAAAATACAATGAAAGAAAAAGACATAGTATATAGACTAGCTAATTAAGGTTTTCTAGCTAATAGGCTAATATAAAACCTAATACAAAATAAAGCACAAAATCTTATTACGTAAACACTGCAAACCAAAATTTCTAGTACTTCCGTTTAGCTCCTTCTACCAGGATAAATATAAACTTATGACATGAAATTCTGTTCCATAAGCATCAACAGAAAAAAGTTTCAGAGGTGGAACATGTATAGTGTGGGTAGTCTATTGCACATAGTCCTCAACCCTTTTCAACCAACTGAACTTTCAGTCATGCCTAAAATGTGTTGAAACTTTTTTTTTCTTGTAGCTTCCATGGGCGGCTGGACCAGGGTTTTTATCTTTATATGCTGATAAAGTTGAATCGAGCAACCCAAGGGCTGCCTACCTTTGTAAGTCCCTATTTCTGTTTGTAGCTGTTTGTTTTGTGTTTGGTTGTACGTAGGATGAATGGGTTTGACAACCTTTTGTTATTGCTTTGGTATAAGCTATTTTGACCATGTTTCCATGTTATCATTTGAGAAAAAGTCGTTTTATATTTCATTTTATCCGTAGTGGTGTAAGGTGTAGAAATATCATCATGTCACTATTGTGGTTAGTATGAAAATTAGGAATGGTGGAATACAAAAACATTAAGTTGGGCATCATTGTTGGTCTGTATTTTCATGCTTGAAGCCTTTATTGTATCATGTATTGTTGATTATCCTTACTGAGTTATGTCATAAAGGTCTACATCATGTCTTAGCTTCAAATAAAACCAACACTTTTGAATTGATGATCACACACAGAGAGAAACTAATTTGAATAGCATTTTCCATGAGTTACCTTGTTGCAAAATTTTATAGAAACCATACTTTATAGAGTGAAACGCTATGAGAGTTGAGAGTTATTCTTTATGAGGGCATAAGTAATAATTTAATGTAAAAAAGTGTACTCTATATGTGTGTATAGAATCTGTACATATATCTTTTAATTTGCATCAAATAAAAGTTATACAGAGGAATATTCAACAGGGAAGGCTTACTCAGTTTGTAATTAGGAAAATGGAAAACATTTTCTGGCTCCAATTCCAAATCAAGCATCATCAAGTTTCTGAAGCCCAAATCAAAAGGAGGAATGAATTCATGTAAATGAAAATTTGAAATTATCAATCAGGAGCATGATGTGGTGTTTTGATAAATTGTATGACAATCAGTGTTAATTTTATAAAGGCTATGCCGGGCGCTTCCATGCATTGGAGTGTGTATTAAATGTGAGTGCCTACTTTCTTAAGGAATAAATTAACTTAATTTAGGTAAACTATTTCATCAGGTCGAGTGTATGCCCTTCAGAAAGCTCACAAACGAGATCCACTATCAAGTGGTGGTGGTAGTGTTCATCAATTCAAAACTGCCCTGATTCGTGGGCTCAAAAAGGTGCATCCTTTATTCCCTTTCCATATTTTGTGCTCTGATTATTCGCTACACACTTTTTCTTGTTCTTGAGCTGAGCATTTATGTGCAATTTTGTGTTCACTGTTCTTTTTGGCATGTTTATTTAAAACAAAGAAGGAAAGAAGTTTGTTAGGGGAATAAAGTCTCATTCTGGACTACAATTTCATATCACAAAAGTGTTTCTTCCATTAATTGGAATTTTCGAAAAACGGTGTTGATGGATGTCAACATGGCCTTGCTTTCCTATGAAGTATTATATACTATAGATCTTTCTAAAACGTTTAATTGGTGCATTCCAAGAATGTTGAAAATTATGTCAGTCTTGTTCATCAATTGTTTTTCAATATTAGTTTTCCTTATGAAATTGAGCAAGTGCATAAATGGCGGCTGCATCATTTTTTACTTTAATTCCTAATATTATGAACTCCATCTTTGTATTCTATTCAGCAAGACGTAGAAGCAACAGGAAGACAAAGAAACAGAGATGCTAATGGAATGCAGGCCTTTTATTGGCATTATTATGAAAACTACATTCAAAGATTGCAAAATGCTGACAATGTTGATCGGTAATCATCTTCTTGGTTGTCTTATTTTCATTTTGCCTTGTATTCCTGATTGCAGATATTTACTTCTAATGTCAGTACCCGTCTCACAAAAGCTTATCAAACTGAGGCTGTTCTGTTTGAGGTTTTGAGGGCTGTCTGTCTGGAACAATCTGTCGACGTGGAAGTTGAGGTAAATGCTGGATATCTCTCTTCCTTCTATAGATTCATTTGATGATTGCTTATATCTGGTGAATTGCTACTGTGTATATGTGTATAGATATTGAAAACACACACACAGCTTGCAGACATGTATACTCGCAGTATACTTTCGCTCGACCCTGAAAGTTCAGATCAAGACCTAGTAAAACGTTTAAATGTTAGCTCAAGAATTCGTGTCATGTCACGAATGAATCAGCCAAACAAACCCAAAATCCCCCTGGAGGCCGTAAAGAGTTGTACCCAAAACTTCAATGACAGAAATGTCATCGGGAGAGGTGGATACGGAAAGGTCTACAAGGGAACCCTCTCCTGGGCTGATCATGTAAATCAGATAGTTGCTGTAAAACGTTTAGATGTTTATGGGTTACAAGGTAATAAGGAGTTCCACACCGAGCTCACGATGCTTTCACAGTATCAACACGATAACATTGTAAGACTTATAGGGTTTTGTGATGATAACAAGGAGATGATTCTTGTATATGAATATGCAAGGCATGGAAGCCTCGACACATATTTATGTGACACTTTAATGGTGGTTAGACTGTCATGGCTACAACTCCTGAAAATATGCATTGATGTTGCTTCTGCATTGGACTATCTTCACAATCACATAGCAGAAAAACACCGAATAATACATCGTGATATCAAAAGCGCCAACATTTTGTTGGTAGAGAATTGGAATGCAAAACTTGCTGATTTTGGGTTGTCTAGGATAGGTCTAGCAAATCAACAAAACACATTTGTGATCTCTAACCCTGCTGGCACACATGGCTATTGTGATCCACAATACGAAAAAACAGGTTTCTTAACGAAAGAGTCAGATGTCTTTTCCTTTGGTGTAGTTTTGTTTGAGGTTTTGTGTGGAAGACTGGCGTGTGTTTCTAGTTACCATGACGAGCGCCGATTCCTCCATCATTTGGCCAGAACCTGCTACAAAAATGGACAGCTAGAAAATATTATTGATAAGAGAATAAGCAAAGATATTAAACCACAAGCTTTGTTCAAGTATTCAGCCATTGCATATCAATGCTTGCAAGAAACTCGGGAAGACCGACCTACAATTTCTGAGGTTGTGTTACAGCTAAAGGAGGCCATGAAAATTCAAGTAAGTTTGAAAACCATTTTTATCAATTCCATCGATATAGATATGTTTTTAAGATACGGAGAAAAGATTATCTACATAAAATTACACTTGTTAATGACGGCTCATTTGTTTCAATTTATTGTTAGCTGCAAGATGAGATCTCTCCAAGATGAACCGGAAGATGAGATCCTCCCAGATGAATTAGAAGATTAGATCCTCCAAGGAACTAAACAAGGAATACTTGGAAGATTAAAATCCAAAGTAAAACTTAGGTTTTTTGGTTGCATAAAGAAACAATGAGACCACCATTCTCTATGATGAGTTGGACATCGGAATACAAAGTAAAAAGAATTGATAAGATTAACAATTGCTTGTTTACATATTTAACACAAAATTTATTAATTTTTTATTAGTTTGTATTATACACTACAAGAAATCTCAGCTATAGTGGCGACAAATTGTCGTTTTCACCGCTAAAGCCTTTTAAGCCCAATCCATGTTATCGTTCAAGGAAGAACCGTATCCGTTGTTTAGATTTCTCAATCCAACGGCTGACATCTCGTCTCGTACACCATCATTTGTGGTGATATCAATAGTTGTGACCTTGTTGCTGCTAATACCCGAAAAATAAAAGACCACAAAAACTTTCTTCCATAATCAACTTCAAGCACTGCTAAAACCTAAGACCATTAGATCATATTCTCCCCTCTTTTACTGTATAAACAACTCCAGTCTCTCTATGATCCATCTCAGATGATCTAATCACCGACAATGACCACCGACGCCACAAGTCACCACACCAACCTGCCGCCGACCACTAGAACTTGTTTAACAACCACCGCCATGACTCACATGCATTATGGCACCATTATGAACTACATGCTATCTTTGGTGACGAAGGCAGCCACCTTGGATTTCAATCAACATCACCGTGAACCACCTCCGGCCACAACCTACCACCTGCAACCTCTGCAACCTCTCTCTTAGGTTCTTAGCTCTTCTTAATAGCTATTGAGTTGTCTTAATAAGCTTAATTGGAATGTGCCTATTCGGGAGATGTTTTTCATGTTCATATCCTATGAAAAGTCTTAATATTCTTGGAAAATGCTTAACAAAGAGTGACAATTGATTTGATGTGCTGCTTACAAAGTGTTAAATGACTTGTTAAGGATTGAATTGATAAGCACTTAACTATTAAGGACTTAATTATATTGTAAGATGCTTCAAAAGTTCTTAAAATGTTTGGGAAATGCTTAATGAAAGAGTTGTTATTGATTTGATGTGTTAACTAAACCGTCATGGAAACAATCATTGAAATTAGTTTATGACCTATAGTGACGAGAAATATGAAAACCGACACCATCCTATTTGTTGGATTAGGTGTCTAAACCCATAACTATTTTGGTATGTACTTGACCCGATTATGAGCATGGTCCTTTTGGGTTGCCTTCACCATAGCAACTTGTAGGATGAATTATGAAGAAAGAAGATTAATTATGATTTATTAATATATTATGAGAATAATATATTAAGAGAAATCATATTATTTAATTAGTATTGATTAGAAATTAATTTGGAATTAATTTGTTGGTTAAAAGAGATTAATAAATAAAGGGGACTGATATTGCAAATCACTGATAGTTGCAATTGGGCCGATGGACTCCATAGAGTTGGGTGGACGAAATTTATGGGGAAGCCTATAAGATTTCGTCCAAGGCCTCTAAGGAAGGAGCCAATGAGCTGCTTAGGGCATAAGCAGTCAGATTAGGGTTTCCTGGTTCAAAACCCTAATAACCTAAGTATAAAAGATACCCCTAGGACTCCAAAAACGTGGCTAATGATTTCCTAGAAGTTCCTGGACGTTTTTGGAGCTCTCTTCCTCTCTCTTGTTCATCTAGTTTCTTAGTGGTGTTTGTGACTCCATTAGATGTGCAACACTTGAGGCACTAGGCTTTCATAAGTCAATTACAAGAAGGATTCATCTTGTTATTACTACATAACAAGAAAGGTAATATATAAACCCTAGTTTATATGTTAATTCGATTATTGTATGCTAGATCTAGGGTTCTTAAGTCTTGGATTAATTGCATGTAAAATAGAGAAACCTAGATCCAAAGTTTTAGAGTTTTGCATGTGCACCATAGGATTGATGTATAGCATAAAACCCATCATTATTTTCCAAAACCGTCACCAAAAGATAGGTTTGTATTAGTGTTATGGTAAAAATTTGGGAAACAAAATGGTGAGGAGTTGACATCACATAAGTGAGGATTTATCTCACTCGGAGAAGTAGAAAAAAAAGCTTATGGAGAAAGGGAGACAAGTGATTGATAAATAAAAGTTGAAGAAATAAATTTTGGTGAAAGAAGATAGATGCATTGAGGAGTTGAGCCGTGATTACTACCTAAATGTCGCAAAAAAGTGCCAAAACGAAGACATAACAATTACGGCAATAAATCTCACAACCTGAATCATGTTGTAACTTTATTTTGGTGATGGAACTCCTGGAATTCAAATAAAAACTTATGGTTTGGCATCTCGATTATACCACATAAAGAACTTGAATAAAGAATGGAGAGTTAAAGATAAAGAAGAAAGCTTAAAAGCAGGAGAAGGAACGAGTGTTTAGTGTAAAAAAGATTTGAATCCTTATTATTCATGCATACATGTATATGAAGGTGGTGAAAAAAAATTGAAGTTATGTATAGCATCAACTAGCCTTCCGGTAGCTGAGGACTATAGAGAATGATATAGAGGTTATGTTGTTTGGACGGAAACAAAGTTTCGGTCAGCCTCCAAGTGGGAGATTGTTGAGATGTGATGTTTGATATGAAAATCAAGGTTCCAAGGATATAGGTTCCGAGAATAGAGGTTCCAAGGATAGAGGTTTCGAGAATAGAGGTTCCAAGGATATAGGTTTCTATAATAGAGGTTGTGGTTCAGAGAACATTTTTTGTTGTTTAGAACATAGATTACGGTTCTAAGATTAAAGTTAAGATAATAGTGGTTCTGAGAACAGGGGTTGATGTTGAACAAAGGTCGCATGTAGTAGAGAGTGAGGAGAAGTTTTGGCAGAAGAGAAATGTCTAGTCATCTAGTTTTTTGAAAACCAAGTTTTCCTATAGGTCCATATGTTTATTATATAAGAATTAGTTCAAACATTGTTAGAGGCATTATATATGTATCTTTTAGCACATTTTTATTATGATTATCTTACAAGGTTGTGGTGATTTCCCTTTTCTATTTCGATAAAATACGTATGTATTGTTTTATTTATAGAATGCCCTATACTTTTGATATGTTTCTGAGGGTAAATTGGACTGGGACGAGGATACTAAGATTTGAGGATGACCTTAAGGAAGCATAGGAGCATACCCGTAGTAGGGAATTACTTAATGAAGTTGGGGAGTGGATGAAAGTTGCTTTAACTGAAGAATTAAGTCCAAATTGTATGAAAAACGAGTTACACTATTTTCTTTCTACTTATATGATTGTAAGTATCCAAGGAACTGATGGGCCATTATTTTGAGCTAAAAAGTCCTCGACAAATTTAGACGATCATGTTTCCATTTACACGATCATGTTTTTACTTTGCAGATATTTTATGACCTTAAAATCACCCGCACATACCTTGATGATGTTACTTGACCATATTACACGATCGTGTTTTGCTTTACATACTCGTGTAAATCACCTCAGGTCTTAAAATGGAAATATAATTCATTTATTTAGATAGGCAAATCATTTTTATAAGTAACATGATCGTGTTTCCCATTACACGGTCATGTAAATCTTTGACTACTTATCGGATGTTAATTGTTCCTATAAATACTACATATTTACCTTAGACGAATACCTAGTTACTACACACGAACGTTTAGCAAATTTCTAGCGATTTTTGACAAATATCAATGATTCATAGAACACGATTGACTTGTTGCTTTTGTTTAGTCAGATTTATTAATTATACATTAATTTAATGATTTTGATTTTTTTAACCATGTTAGGTTGTAAACCCTTAGATTTCAGTTTCACACAGCCACAACTAATTTAGTGTGTAATCATTAGGCTTGGTTTTTGAGTTGTGTTTCTGTCACGTTTTATCTATTTTGTACTTAATTAATAAAATGTTTGATTTTTATTCGGTTCTTTTTGACCACTTGAATTAGGGTTTGATCATTTTAGTTACGGTTCTAGGTTGAGGTAAATGTTGGATATCTCTCTTCCTTCAAGTGATTCATTTGATGATTGCTTATATCTAGTGAATTGTATATGTGTATAGATATTGAATGCACACACAGGTTGCAAACATGTATACTCGCAGTATACTTTCACTCGACCCTGATAGTTCAGATCAAGACCTGGTAAAACGTTTAAAGGTTAACTCAAGAAATCGTGTTATGTCCCGGATGAATCAGCCAAACAAACCTAAAATCCCCCTCAAGGACGTAAATAGTTGTACCCAAGACTTCAATGAAATAAATGTCATCAGGAGAGGTGCATACAGAAGGATCTATATATAAGGGAATCCTTTCCTGGGATGATCACGTAAACCAGGTAGTTGCGGTAAAACGTCTAGATGTCTCTGGGTTGCAAGGTAATAAGGAGTTCCACACCGAGCTCACGATGCTTTCACATTATCAACATGATAACATTATAACCCTTATGGGGATTTTGTGATGATAACAAGGAGATGATTCTTGTATATGAATATGCAAGGCTTGGAAGCTTCAACATATATTTATGTGACACTTCAACGGCAGTTACACTGTTATGGCTATGTCTCTTGAAAATATACATTGATGTTGTTTCTGCATTGGACTATCTTCACAATCGCATAGCAGAGACACACCGACTAATACATCATTATATCAAAAGTGCCAACATTTTGTTGGCAGAGAATTGGAACGGAAAACTTGTTGATTTTGGGTTGTCTAGGATAGGTCTAGCAAATCAGCAGAACAGATTTGTGATCCCTAACCTTGCCGGCACACATGGCTATTATGATCCATAATATGAAAAAACAGGTTTCTTAACGAAAGAATCAGATATCTTTTCCTTTGGTGTAGTTTTTTGTTTGAGGTTCTGTGTGTAAGGTTGGTGCGTGCTTCCAGTTACCATGACGAGCGCCAATTCCTCAATCATTTGCCCCAAACTTGCTACAAAAATGGAGAGCTACGCAATATTATTGATCACAGAATAAGAAAAGATACTAAACGACAAGTGTCGTTCAAGTTTTCAGCCATTGCATATTAATGCTTGGAAGAAACTTGAGAAGACATACCTACAATTTATGAGCTTGTGTTGCAGCTCAAGGAAGCCATGAAAATTGAAGTAAGTTTGAATACCATTTTTATCAATTTCATCAATATAGATATGTTTTTAAGATGAGGAAAAAAGATTATCTATATATAAAATTACACTTGTTAATGACATCTCATTTGTTTTAATTCATTGTTAGTTGCAAGATTAGATCTGTCCACGATGAACCGGAAGATGAGATCCTCCCAGATGAATAAGAAGATTAGATCCTCCAAGGAACTAAACAAGGGATACTTGGAAGATTAAAATCTAAAGTAAAACTTAGGTTTTGTGTTTGCATAAAGAAACAATGAGACCACCATTCTCAATGACGAGTTGGACATCGCTAAAGCCTTTTAAACCCAATCCATGTGATCGTTCAAGGAATAACCTTATCTGTTGTTTGGCCGCGAAGAACGAAAGGAAAAAAATAGAAAAATGAAAGAGAAGGGTCGGAGGTGGGTAAAGACGAAAGTCTTGTCGATTTTGTAAAGATAGAAGATGAAAGATATAAACAAATGTTGAGAGAAACAAGGTGGGGGGTTTTTAATTTTTGGAGATTTCTTTTCCCGCTAGCTATTAAGGAGGACATGCTACCTAGAAATTTATAAAACAATGGTTAATTTTAGGACACGTTAAAACGTGTGTTGTAAATCCTTCAATTTTTATAAGAGATGACATTCTATTCTGCCACACACTTTTGATTATCATAGTGCTTTCTAGTACTGAGAACTGAGCTCGCTTTTTATTAATTAAATTTCAATAAATTATAATTTTATGCAACTTTAATTCTAGTAATTATTTCCGGTTTTAGTTAATAATACATAACCTCCTTTTATTTTAATATTTTGTGCATCCAAGCAATGAACTTTATTACCCCTTCAATGCTAGATTTCGATACTTCTAACCACGACACAATAAATAGTTGCACTTATTGTAAAAGACTAAAAGTAGAGCATGTGAAAAGTTTACCAATAAAATCTTTCTTTAGTTCTACAATGGACTACTTTGATTACTATGACCAAATAAACCACTTAAACCCTTGTGTTCTTGTTTAATGTTTACATCTTATAATCATATATATTTTGTGTTTGTTGAGTTGCTTCTTAATCCCAACAGCTTTGTCCATCAGTATTATAGTCATTTCATTGAGTTTCAGACACGTCATGTTTCTACATGTTACATAGTTCTTATTAGATAAAATAGATTTGAATAATGAAGAAAAAATAAACAGAATTTGTACATTAAGACAGGAAAATAAAAAAAAAATTAAAAAAAAAAACGTTATAAACTAAAGATAAAGATGAAAAAAAACATCGATGTCACTGATCATAAAATAGTCCAACAACATAAAACAAAATCAACAAGGGGAATATCAAGCACGGAGTTCCATGGCGTCTGTTTAGGATATCTACCACACCTTATTCCAATTCCCTCAAAGGTGTAACTTATCGAAGGATCTCATCTTCCAACAATTAAAAAGAACAAATTAATGATGGGTCAGTGAGTTATGTATTTATATCTAGACCTTATCCCTCTTAAAATATGTCCATATTCATGAATTTGATGAAAAACCAATTAATACTAAAACTTTGATAATAGGGAAGTTCATACTTGTATTTTCATGGCCTCCTTTAGTTGGAATGCAACCTCACCAATTGTAGGTCGTTCTTCCCGAGTTTCTTGCAAGCATTGATAAGCAACAGCTGAAAACTTGAGCAATGTTCTTGGGTTGATGTCTTCCCTTATTCTTGGATCAATAATCTTATTTATCTCTCCATTTTTGTAGCAGGTTCTGGCCAAATGGGGAAGGAATCGCCGCTCATCATGGTAATTTACAACACAAGCCAACCTTCCACACAAAACTTCAAACAAAACTACTCCAAATGAGTAGACATCTGATTCTTTTGTTAATAAACCTGTTCTTTCGTATTGTGGGTCATAATAACCCGGCATGCCAGCAGGGTTAGTGATCACAAAGGTGTTTTGTTGATTTGTTAGACCTATTGTAGCGAGCCCAAAATCCGCAAGTTTTGCATTCCAATTGTCGTCTAACAAAATATTCGCGCTTTTTATATCACGATGTATTATTCTATGTTTTTCTGCCACGTGATTATGAAGATAATCCAATGCAGAAGCAACGTCAATGCATATATTGAGGAGTTGTGGCCATGAAAGTCCAGCTGAAGGGTTATGTAAATGTGTGTCAAGGCTTCCATGGATTGCGTATTCATAAACAAGGATCATCTTGTCATTAATATCACAAAACCCTATAAGGGTTACAATGTTCTCGTGCTGATACTGTGAAAGCATTTTCAGCTCAGTCTGGAACCCAGGGGTGGATTTAGGGGGGTTCCGGGGTGACACCGGCAACCCCTAAATTTTCCGGCCGCAATGGAAAAATTTTCGAAATTTTTAAAATTTTTTATTTTTTCTACTATCGTGCAACCCCTAATCTTCACATGCAACCCCTACTATGAAATCCTGCATCCGCCCCTGCTGGAACCCCTTGTTACCTTCACCCCTAGTGACATGTAGCTGTTTTACAGCAACTGTCTTGTTTACATGATACCCCCAGGTGAGGATTCCCTTATAGATACTTCCGTATCCACCCCTCCCGATGATGTTTCTTTTGTTGAAATCATCCGCACAATTTTTTATGGCTTGGAGGGGGATTTCATGGTGGTTTGGCTGCTCCATCTGAGATATGATACATGACCTTGACTATTTAATATTGAACTAATATGTATCAAACATACCTATATAACCAATTTCAGAAACTAACCTCGGGATGAAACCTCAGGTCTAGAGGCAGAGGACTTCTTATGGATCTGCGTAATATATGGTTGACATCCCTAACAATGTCTTGAATAATCTCAGTCTCTAGCCTAAGACTTAATTTAGTAAGAATCACAAAACACAATCCAGAAAATTAACATACCAGTTTTGCAGGTTTAATTTATCCAACCAGCCAAATAAAAATTAAATCATATAAGCTACCACTACTAGAAAACAAAGGGTTTTGCCACAGAAAAGTAACTACGGAATATTTCCGTAGGTAACTACCTACATAATACCAACAGAATTCCTACAGAATGGATGCCCTAAGTTAGTAACGGAATAGCTACAGAATACCTACGGAATAACAACGGACGCGCATCCGTAAGTATTCCGTTGGTAATTAGCTACAGAATAGTTACGGAATAGCGACGAAAGTAAGCCTGTAAGTATTTCGTAGGTAATTAGCTACAAAATTGCTACAAACAACCAACAAAAGAAAATAGCTATAAAATAACTATGAAATACCAACAACTTTATATTTAGTATATCATGTATTTGTTTAATGATGTTAATTATGGCTTAAGAACAAACATAGCTAATTTTCTGTATATATATATATATATATATATATATATATATATATATATATATATATATATATATATATATATATATATATAGTAATATGTTCTAATGATGCATAAGTTTGTATTTAAGTTTATGTGGTGGATAACTTTGTGAAAACAAAGCAATCAAAGTATATTGATGTTCTGAAAAAAATGAAACGAAAAAAAAAACGACATTACACCTTCAAAAAAAAAAAAAAACCGTAGGTAATCCGTAGGTAAATACCTACAGATTACCTACGGATAGCCTTTATCCGTAGGTAATCCGTAGGTATTTACCTACGGATTACCTACAGTTTTTTTCTTATTTTTTATTTTTCAAGGGTCTAATGTCATTTTTATCGTTACATTTTTTTCACAACATCATTATACTTTGATTGTTTTGTTTTCAACAACTTATACATAACATAAACTTACATACACAGGTATGGATCGTTAGAACCCACTACTCATTTACAACTTTATTATTTTTTTATATAATATAAATGAAAGTTATTTTCTATACAAAAATACAAAATAAATACACACATTTACATACAAAAGATATGTACGTATTATATTCAATATATCACGTATTTGTTTAATGACGTTAATTGTGGCTCAAAAACAAACATAATTAAATAGCTTTTTTGTATCATATATAGTAATGAGTTCTAATGATTCACATTCTTCTACATATATTTATATGATGGATAACTTTGTGAAAACAAAGCAATCAAAGTATATTGATGTTCTGAAAAAAATGAAACGAAAAAAATGACATTACACCTTCAAAAATAGAAAATAAAAAAAACCGTAGGTAATCCGTAGGTAAATACCTACAGATTACCTACGGATAGCCTTTATCCGTAGGTATTTACCTACGGAATACCTACAGTTTTTTCTTATTTTTTATTTTTCAAGGGTCTAATGTCATTTTTATCGTTACATTTTTTTCACAACATCATTATACTTTGATTGTTTTGTTTTCGACTACTTATACATAACATAAACTTACATACACAGACATGGATCGTTAGAACCCACTACTCATTTACAACTTTATTATTCCTTTTTTTTATATAATATAAATGAAAGTTATTTTCTATATACAAATACAAATAAATACACACATTTACATACAAAAGATATGTATGTATTATGTTCAGTATATCACGTATTTGTTTAATGACGTTAATTGTGGCTCAAGAACAAACATAAATAGCTTGTTGTATCATATATAGTAATGAGTTCTAATGATTCACATTCTTCTACATAGGTTTATATGATGGATACCTTTGTGAAAACAAAACAATCAAAGTATATTGATGTTCTGAAAAAAATGAAACGAAAAAAATGACATTACACCTTCAAAAATAGAAAATAAAAAAAAACGTAGGTAATCCGTAGGTAAATACCTACAGATTACCTACAGATAGCCTTTATCCGTAGGTAATCCGTAGGTATTTACCTACGGATTACCTACAATTTTTTTTATTTATCTATTTTTCAAGGGTCTAATGTCATTTTTATCGTTACATTTTTTTCACAACATTATTATAATTTGATTGTTTTGTTTTCAACAACTTATACATAACATAAACTTACATACACATATATGGATCGTTAGAACCCACTACTCATTTAGAACTTTATTATTCTTTTTTTATATAATATAAATGAAAGTTATTTTCTATATACAAATACAAATAAATACACACATTTACATACAAAAGATATGTACCTATTATGTTCAGTATATCACGTATTTGTTTAATGAGGTTAATTTGACTCAAGAACAAACATAAATAGCTTTTTGTATCATATATAGTAATGAGTTCTAATGATTTACATTCTTCTACGTACGTTTATATGATGTATAACTTTTTGAAAACAAAGCAATTAAAGTATAATGATGTTTTGAAAAAAATGAAACGAAAAAAAAAACGACATTACACCTTCAAAAATAGAAAAAAAAAACAGTAGGTAATCCGTAGGTAAATACCTACAGATTACCTACGGATAACCTTTATCCGTAGGTAATCCGTAGGTATTTACCTACGGATTACCTACAGTTTTTTTTTTTTTTTTTTTTTTTTTTTTTTTTTTTTTTTTCTATTTTTCAAGGGTCTAATGTCATTTTTATCGTTACATTTTTTTTCACAACATGATTACATTTTGGACTTGAATTGTAAGGATTTTCAGAAGGAGGGGTTAATGGTAATTTACAGATCTTAATTGAGAATAATTTATAGAGAAAGGGGTTGTTTTGTAAATGTTGGACTTGTAATGAAAAGGATTATTGAAATCAAAGGTGTAAAGGGTAAATTAGGGTTTTGTTTTGAAAGAAAAGAAAGAGAGGGATTACATGTGTTAATATGGGAACTAGTTTAAGGATCCGGGTATAACCGTTTCCTTCCCGTCCACACCCTAATTAACCCTAAACCTAATGAGGCATTCAGCCGCCACCATTGCTCTCTCAACTTCGGGTGCCGCTACCTTCCTCCACCGAGTCGCGCATCACCACAGTTGGAGCCCCAAACCACCGGAGCAACCACCTCGTGTCCATCCTAGCACCGGGGAATGAAGTTGGGTGCGTGTTGTCGTCGTTCGCTTGGAAGACCGCCATTCAAGCATTCATTCGCAACCTGGCGACCATCCAGCCGTCTGCCGGGGACAAGAAACTATCGTGGGTCGTAAACCACCGAGGCTGCTGCCCCTGTTGCGCTGGAACGGTGGGAAATGCATTCGCTGCCGCCGCCATCCGTTCGTTGGCGACTAATGGCCAACCCTAGTCGTCGCAGATGTTATCGCCTCTAGACGCCTCAGTTGCTGCTAGTATTGTTTCGCAGTTGCATTCGCTGCCCCAACACCACCATCAACAACACCTGCGGGTATGTATTGTGATTTCAATTTGCTCAAACTTTTCCAAATCTTCAATTTTTCAGCGTATTATTAACTTGATTTAAGGAATGAATTATTGACTTTTAATTGGATTGTTTAATAGACAACATACAACAACATACAGTTACAGGGAAACACACAAACACACAAATTGGATTATTTAGAAGCTAATGTGTATTTCACTAGCCATAGAATTATATTAACACAAAAAAATTTATAGACAAAAAAGACCGAATTGCCCCTGTCCCAAATTCACATTTCACAGTTTTATTTGACACAATAGCTTTCATAGTTTTATTTGACACCAACCTCCAAAAATGTAGATAAATTCAGCAACTGTCAAACCTTTGACAATTCTACCTCCAAAAATATATGATATTTTCATTATTATTTCAATTTATTGTTGTTTTATTAGTTTTAAGAGTTTAAGTATTTAGGAAATATTGAAAATAAAAATGAATAAAGTTTTCAGCTATTAGTTATTTAATATTTATTTGTTAATTTAGGAAATATTGAAAATGAATAAAGATTTCAAAGTGAATTAGTTATTTTATACCATTTATTTGTTAACAAAATCTGAACCAAAACAACTATGGAGTGCATATGTTTACGGTACTAATTGTGAAAATTATTATTAATATTAATAGCTAATGAAAAAGTGGCATAGTTAATTTAAATTTATGTATATGTTTTAATGTAATTATAAAAACAATCCATTTTTTCATATTTTTTACATGATTGTTAATAAAAATATTTATATAATTCGATCCATATATTTTCCAAACAGATACGAAAGAATTTTTTTAACTTAAAAAATATTCGATGCCATAAAATTGATTTGTCATATTTACTTAACCATATATTAAAATGTCATTATATGTATTTTCCTTTACCACTCATTAATTAGGAATTTATATTAGTATGTTAATTTTTTATAACATTTTTATTTGTTAATTGTAAAACATATTTTTTTTCTTATAACATCTTTTATTTTTTTCTTAATTTGAATCAATTTTTATAAAGTTAATTGGATAAATATCTAAATTAATAACTGCTTCAAAAAAAGGCATTAATGATTATGATTTTGAACTATCAATATTCATTTAATTTGTCTCATTTGTGATATGTTATTAAGCATATTAAAAGTTATTATTATGAATATTAAAAACAATGTACATTGTTATTATCAATAGTATGTTTTTATATTGAATTAAAAGTAAAGTACATTGCTATCATGGTTTAAAGTTGAATTATAGTTACTAACCGCATGTGTTTGTCTTGCTATATTTAGGTAAATGAGTTGCGACAATAAATGTCAAACATGGAACAAGCCATGGAAGAAAAGCAAAGGGAAATGAATTTGCCAATGCAACAAATACGAAATGAAATGGAATTGCAAGTGCAACGACAATTAGCGGTCTTTATGAAACAAATCAATCCGTCCGGGAATCCACCAAGTAGTTCTTAGTTTTTGTTTTAGAACACTAAATTTATGTTATGTTATTGACTAGTTCTTAGTTTTTGTAATGGTATTTTGAGTATTTGAATTTATGAATGTCATGTTAGTGACTATTTTAATGGTAATGAATGTAACGGTATTTGACTATTATTTTAATTATTTATTTGGTTTTTTTAGCGGAAAATTTGGATACTTTTTAAATTATAAATTTAACATAGCAATAAATTTTTGGCTGAATTGTAGGAAATAAATATTCTATAGGAATTATAAATTTAATATAGCAATAAAAACTGGTAAAAAATTCACAGAAAATCTGTAGGAAATAAATATTCAGTAGGTATTCGGTAGGAAATAAAATCCAATAAAATCTGTAGGTATTCCGTAGGAAAAAATGTTTGTAAGTAATTTGTAGGTAAAGTAGTTGGTAGGTATTCTGTAGGAAAATCAGTTTGTAGGTAATCCGTAGGTAAAGTAGTTGGTAGGTATTCTGTAGGAAAATCATTTTGTAGGTATTCCATAGGAAAATAATCCGTATGTATTTTGTAGGAGTTCCGTAGCTAAATAACCCGTAGGTAATCTGTAAGTACTCCATAGTTAACGTGTTCCGTAGGTAATGCGTAGGTAATCCGTAGGTAATGCGTAGGAATGTTTGTAGCTAATTTGTAGGAAAAAATTACCCACGAGGGTTTTTCCTACAACCCGTTTTTTGTAGGAAATCTGTAGGTAACGTCTTTTTCCTACGGATTTACTACCAATTATGCTGTAGGTAATTACTTAGTTTTCTAGTAGTGTACTTGTTTAATTTAGTTTTTCACATCCACACCGTATAATATTTTCACTTCTAATCAATGATTATCTAATGTTGAAGGTCATAATGTTTATGTATTATAAACCAAGAGCCATCAAAAACCATCATCCGAGTGGCTAGAGGTAGTGGACTGTGGAGAGAACTCTCTCGGGTCACGAAATAGCAAACCTTTTGAAATTTTGTTTTTAAAAGAAAGTGTATATCCATCAATATGTGATCTAACTTATAAGATCACATAAGAAACCTACTGAAATACGTAGGAAGAAGATTAATTACACTAAAAATGTATCTATTTAAAGATGTTGAACAAAACAAACCTATTGAAATACGTAGGGAGAGCATTGCTCAATCTTTTCAGCCAATTGACTTTTTTTATTTGCATCTGTCTCGCCCTCCATCTCCTGTCTATACCTGGCCATGGCATCTCCGAAGCTACCTTGTTGCTCCCTGACATCGCTGGGCTCCACATAATAATAGATGGGGAGAACAGTATGGTTTGATGTCGAACATTGCTCCAGGATCAGCACCAATTCCTCAAGGCACCATCTGGAATTAGCATAATTCTCCGACAACAAGATAAGAGAAACCCTATATGTTTTAGTCAGAGTCTCTGATTCTAGTTTCAATCTTGCCCCTATCTGAAACTGTTTATTATCAAAACGGGTAGTGATTTTAGCAGCCCAAAGGGCCTTATAAAGGTGATAAGGGAAACTATAACGACTATCAGTACCATTAAAGGTTAAAAGTACGTCATACATATGCCCATCAATCGGTGAAGAAGATGATGATGATCCTCCTTCAGTATCAGAGAGAATAACCATTATTAGTTGGCTGAAGGTATCAATGATTTGAGAATGGATCTACAATCAGATTAAGAGTAATGGATGCACAAGCAGTGGTTTGTATAAAGAAAGTCCAAGTCAACAACAACCTTTGATAAATAATGCAAATCTTGTTAGTGAATTTTCCTGCAAACTTACGAGTTGGGATTTGAGAAATCAAAATACTACTAAATTACCAGGAAATGGAAAGGCCTAGCCATGGACGAGTTTAGACTTCAGCCAACTAATAATGGTTAGTTGAATATTGTTTAGACTTTAGATGTACTAATAAATTAGTTTCAAATTATGGATGTGGCTTTGTGTATATGGTTTCCAAGAAAATCAAAGAGCAAGTGAAAGTGAGGTACTAACGTCTTTTCATGATCTATGGTGGAATTTGTAATTTGGATTCTAAATTTCTCACATCGATTTTTTAATGAATTTGTATCGTAACTCATCTGGTCGATTGGGCATTCAGATTAACATGGCAATGGGACTAGATTGACTTGTATCTGGTAGTTAACTCATTTGGAAACCAAACTTGTTAATACTTACTGGTTAACATAGATAATGGTTAATGGATACTATGAAACTTGAGTAACTGTCTCAACCCATGGTAGAATGATAACAATTTTCAAGTACAAGGAAGGTTTTTTTTAGGTCTACCGGAAATAAAAACATTTGGTATCATTATACGTTAATGACTTATAAAGGTAATAAATTTTATCTCGTATATTTACATATATGGCTATTAAGCTTGTTTGCCCTCATTATGATCGGTTATTAAAGGTTTAATGGTCATATGCACATAGGCCCGGTCCAGATGGTGGGCAACCCCCCATGGCCCACTTCTCCAGGGGGACCAAAATTTTTAGGCTATGTAGTGTGTGCGTGCGTGTGTGTGTGTATATATATATATATATATATATATATATATATATATATATATATATATATATATATATTACCTAAATGATTTTTAGGGCCTAAAGTTGGTTCAAACTCAAACTAGCTCAAAAGATAAACAAGCCAAATTGTTAAATGCCAATAAGGATCATACACATACATAAGCATCAATAATAGTTCAATCTGAGAGAGTGGTATCTTGTTTTTCGCTATAATCACCAATTCAGGAGGTGTCTTCTGAATAGAGATAGGATCAAATCTGCTGATCAAGACCAACATAATACTAATATGGATGTGATATTGATTGGATGAATCCATCCTTTGAGTAACATGATCCTAAAAACGTGCATCTCGGATCAAAATTTAACTGTAAACAGACTACCAAAAATGCATACCTAGTAAGAGATGCTAAGAGCATCTCCAACTCGACAATAAAACTCATAATTTACACAACAAATGACGTTAAGTTGCTCCAACCCCACACTAAATCTATCACTAAATTTAGTGTTGGTAAAGAGTATAACACTAAATAACCCATTAAGAAATATAATGTTAAAGTTTCACCGGTATAAAATGCTCTGTCATCTTTGAACTTATTCATTTGGAGTGTCTTGATTGTAAAATTATAATCTCTATTTAATAATTTTACTTGTTTAAATTTAATAATTCAAATTAATGCAACACATACCTAAATTTACACACATTTATTGTACATTACAATCCTACAAATATAATAAAAAGTGAGATATATATTACAATCCTATTCATTAATAACAAACTATTTATTAATAAAACAACAAAACTGACATCGTAATTTTATACTATTTTGAAATATGATCAAATAACAAGATAAATTATAGAGTAAAGAAAGACATGATAGTGTAAAGAACTTTTATTCTAATACTTGTGATTGTTAGCATAAGAAATATAGTATGTATGTGTATTCATTTATTTTGTGGCCCGTGTATTTAGCCCTTTTATGATGTATCGTGTGTGTGTGTGTGTGTGTGTATATATATATATATATATATATATATATATGTTGAAAATAGTGGTATAATCAATCTCATATTTATTTGTGTGAACTGTTAAGTTATTATTTGGAAGGGTTTATTGTGTTCAAAGATATTATTGTGGGATAAAAGTGTAAATGCAGGGAGAAACATGCGGGTCATCGGATTTGGATCAGATATTCGGGTATGCTCCATGTTTGTGTTGCTGATGTATAAAATAGGAGAGAGAGTGAAGATAGATCATATCTCTTCTTCTTCAGTTCAAGAGTTTTAGGGTTTTCTCTCATTTTCTCTCGTCTACTTCTCTCTGTTCTTGAGTGCATTAACAAACTGCTGTAATATCTTTGAGTCTTGATAGTTAGTCGTTCAAATGTGTATCATCGAATGGTCTGATTAGTTTAGGTTGAGTGTGTGAATCTGTGAGAGTAGATTAGGGTTTTGTAGTGAGTTTTCAGTTGTAAGTACATGAAAACCTTATGTTTCTTTGTCCTCTAATGATATAAGAAATGAAGATGTTGGGAAATCTATCGTGTCTGATTTTAACATGGTATCAGAGCTGTAAGGCTCATGCTATTTGATATTGATGCTTCGGTTGTTGTTGTTCTTTGTTTGGTGGTTCGTTCTTCGACGATCTGTGAAAAGTATTTCTTCTTGTTGGTTAAGTTTTGTTTTACGATTGAATCTGGTTAGGTTTAGGGTTTCATTTACTATTTACCCTATATTTGATTTTATTTTATGAGATCCTGGTACTGCGAGTTGTTTGATTGATCTTGCAGATTGGCGATTTCGTTTCTTGGTACTGCTGTTGCGTATTTGGATTTGAAACTTTGGAAGTAATCGATCAATCCCTCTAATATGAAATAATCCTCTTGGGGTCGGATTTCATCACCGATAAACCCTTATAGGGAACGGATTCAGGGAGTCGATTTTAATAAACATTTTGCCTATTGCACTGTGAGGGTTTCTTGTTCTCATTTTCCTCTATTTCTTTAGTTGTAAATGTGGGAGACCCTGGTTGTCTTGAGTACACCAGTTATTTGTTTTGTATTTTGTATCTGTTCTTGATTATTTTTGACTCTATGTTTGATTGTCTTGGGCCCCGACACACTGTGGTGACCATCTGGACTTTAAGTCAACACATGCTTTGTTACTTGTTGTTTTTTGGTTTGCTATTTGCTATTTGTTCTTTGTGTGTCTTCTGTGATTCACTATGGCAGGAGATACTCCTGAAGGGAGTGGTACTCTTAAAGATAGTACTCTTGATTTTGATGATCCTTTATATGTCCATCCTTCTGATAATGCTGTAACATCTATTATAACAATAAATTTGACTGGTAATGAAAATTATCGGTTGTGGCGTAGTGCTATCTCTAGAGGCCTTAAGGCTAGGAATAAATTGGGTTTTGTGGATGGTACTATTACTCTTGAAAATACTGAAACCTATAAATCTTCTAAATGGGAACGTGTTAATGTTGTTGTATGCAATCGGATATTAATTAGGATCTATTTCTGAGACTATATATGCTAGTCATGTCTATTATGATAAAGCTAAGATATTTGGGATGAATTATTTGAAACCTATAATAAGGCTGATGGATCTGTGAGTTTAATATCCATCAATAAATTAATACTTTAAAACAAAATGGTTCTTCTCTTTCTGATTACTATAATAAACTTGATTCATTATGGAAGGAGTTTGATGGTTTAACAAGTCTAACCGAATGTGTGTGTGAGGCTGCCACTAAACTTAATGATCATTCTAAATTGATGAAGCTAATCCAGTTTCTAAGTAGTCTTGATGATGTGTATGATCAAGTCAAGAGTTATATTCTCTTGATGGAGCCTTTGCCAAATGTTAAATCTTCATTCTCTATTCTCTCTAGAGAAGAGTCTCTTCAAAAGAATGGTTCTCTGAATTCTTTGGTCTTTTCAAAACCATAGGTTTCTGTTTTTAATAGTAAAGTCAATGATTTTAAAAAAGGAAAAGGTGAAAATAGGTTTAGAAGTCAGGGATTACAATGTAAACATTGTAACCTTAAAGGTCATACAAAGTGTAACACCCTAAAATTGGTATGTCTTCAAACCCTCAAGGAATTGCATTTTTCCGTAATAGGTCCTTTAAGTACGTTGGGCGTACTTAAGTGTACGCTTAGGGTGCTATGCATGAATGGACGTGGAGGAGCTGGGCGTACGAGCATGTACGCCAGGGGTCCAAAACCCTAACTTTCGGACATGAGGCCTATTTAAGCAACCTTAAGTCCCTTGGACTTAACCCTAGAGAGCCTCCACTGCCCTAGAACGTCCTAACGCTCCAGAGAAACTTGTGAGACGATTCTTGAGCCTTAAAGAGTGAATTGTGAACTTTTTAGTGTTCTTTCCAAAAAGAAGAGAAGGTTACACAAGCTTGGAATGAGTTGGTGGTTCAAGAACATGCATATGCATATTAGCATCTTGCAAAGCTACTAGAGGTAAAAATCTTGGATCTTTCTACTTCAATCTTTAGATCTAGATAGGGTTTTCTCCTTTGTCCCTTTTGGTTGTTTGGACCTCCATTGGTGAGTTAAGCAACTCCAAAAGATGGAAATGTTAGATATGAGGTCCCTTAGTCCTTTTTCAGCATAAAAATGGAATCTTGGTGGACGTTTTTGATGGGTTTTTTGGTCATAAGACATCCTATGTGCTCATACAAACCCTAAAGCTTGGATCTAGGTTTCTGTATTGTACATACTTTGAATCCAAGACTATATATCCTAATTCTAGCATATGGAAATCAGAATTCACATGTAATTAGGTTTAAGAACATACATTGATTGTTATATAGCAATAACAATCCAATTCCTCCTTGAATTGACTTCGGAAGGCTGAGAATCACAAGTGTCACTCCTCTAATGGCTTACAAACGCCATAAGCAAGTGGAGAAGGTATAAAGAGAGAGGAGAAGGGTAGGAATTCGTCCTTAGGACTTCTAGGGAAGGGTTAGACGAATTCCAAGGCCTTAGGGTGTTTATATAGGTGTAAAGATTAAGATTTTAGTCATTATCCTTATCTAGTTGCTTGTCCACCAAGCAACCATAAGATAACTCTTAGAAACCTTTATCCCAGTCGAATTCTAAGTGATAATCACCTCAAATTCGTTCACCATACATATAAGATAATCCTTACCTTATTTTGTAACTATCACATAATTACAATTCAGCCCCTCTAGTTTAATTAATTACACTTGATCACAAAATTAATTCTTAATTAATTATTGACCAATATTAATTAAACAAATATGATTTCTCCTTTAATATATTATTCTTATAACATATTAATAAATCATAATAACCTCTCTCTCTTTATTTATTTCTCCAATCAAGTTGCTTTGGTGAAGGCAACCCAAAAGGACCATGCACCATCGGGTCAAGTACATACCAAAATAGTTATGGACTTAGACACTAATCCAACAGTTTTGACCTCATGCATGGGTTAAGAGCTTTAAAGAGGTCTTAATAAGGTTGATGCGAGCATATGAGACATGCAAAGGCATAAAGTTGCCAACTTTATGCCTTAGGTCATCTTAATAGGGTTAGATCTGATTTCTAGACATAAAGGAATCAAGCATTAAGCACTTAATGGATAAAGTACTTAATCTGGTGGTACGTTGGGCGTAACCCAGTGTATGCTAAGCGTAGTCCTCAGACCCCAATACGTTGCGCGTATCAGGATAGTAAGCCACGCGTATGCATTTCACTTGGGCCGACTATGTTTTAGGCCTGTGAGCCTTTAGGACTTACTTTGTTATTGGACTGGTTACATTTTGTGAATTATGGGCTATTTCATTGTTATGGCCCATGGAATTATGGGTTGGGCTTTATTGGGCCACGAGGCTTATTAAGGATTTGAACTTAGACTGTGGGCCCATTAGCAAGGGAGGGATAATTAGGTCTTATGGAAGGTTTGGGAGTTTGGGCTCCCTTGTTTAACTAAGGTCCTAACATTATCTAATATTATTATTCAGCACGGGAGGTTGCAGACTGTTAGGAGAGCAGCTGTAGTATTCAGCAGACAGAGGTGATTCTTCTCACCATACCCATGGGTCTAAGGCACCAAGTGTTGGAATAGTGTCTAAGGCTACAACTATATTAGGCAAGTATTTGACCCGGTTGTGCATGGTCCTTTTGGGTTGCCTTCACCATAGCAACTTGATAGGATGATTTATTAAGAGAGAGTAAATATTATTAGTATATTATGAGAATAATATAAAGAATAATATATTGTTATAAGTCATAGAATTAATTAGAATTAATTTGGTGACTTAAAGAGATTAATTAAATAAGAGGGTATAAACTGTCAATTGTTTGATAGTTAAACTTTAGACTGTAAATCCATATAGATATATAATGGACGAATTCTAGAAGCTAAAGGATAGCTAAAAATCATCCATGGTGTTATCTAGGAATGGATTTGGATAGCCTTAAGAGAAGATTATCCAACTAGGGTTTAAACTGTAACCCTTAAGGAGTCTACAAGTATAAATAGACCCTTTGGCTGAGGAAATTTGACACTTCATCAAAAGTAGAGAACCTCTGGTCGAATTCCATCCCCTCTGCTCTCTCCCAAATCATCCTCCTTGCTTTGGTGTTTGTAAGCCATTAGAGGAGTGACATTTGTAACTCTAGAAGCTCCAAGACAACAAGGTCAACAAGGAATTCAAAGGTATGATTCTAGATCTGTTTCAATGTTGTTATTTAACCTAAATAGTCATTAGAAGTCTTGGATTCAAAGTATGTTTAATTAGAAAGCCTAGATCCAAGCATTAGGGTTTTGCATGCGCACATAGGAAAGTTCTTATGGCTAAAACCCATCAGTGGTATCAGAGCGTAGCTTGGTTTTCATTAAATTGTTGCTTAATTGTCTGATACTAAACTGCAAAATTCAATTTTTTGGTTTCTGAGTCATGGACTCGGCGAGTTCCAAAGTGGACTCGGTGAGTTGGCCTGACTCGGCGAGTCCCTTTGTGCACTCGGTTAGTCCAAGCGTCAGGAATGGCCAGATTCGGGATTTCTTCATAATTATCTTATAGAAACTTTCCTTAATCTAATTAGATCAACTCTAATCCGATTTTTTGATATATATGACTATAATCTTGATCTAATTAAAGATATTTATCATCTAATAAAATATTTAATTTCCTTATATGATAATTAATTAATTATTTTGATTATTTTGGTAATTATCTTAAAAAAAATCTTGAATAAATCAAATATAGATAATTAGAAAATTAATTGTTAATTGAAATTATTTGTTATTTGATCCTCCATGTTTTAAATGTTTAAAACTTGTCCTCAAGTTTTGAAATTTATATTTTGTGATTAAAAGTTTTAATTTAGACAACTTAAATTTCAAACCCTAGATTTTAAAAGGTTTAAAATACAACCCTATACTAATATAATATTACAAGAATAAGATATATATATATATATATATATATATATATATATATATATATATATATATATATATATATATATATATATATATATATATATAACTAAAATGCTAGTCTTACCGTTAGTAGGCCTCATTCACGAAGCTGATCTATAAGGTGGGTATAAGGTTGCGGCCTATAAAATGGCGCTTAATAGGTGTACACTCACACCCACCGCTTGGTTGATCGGTGGAGGGTCGTTAGCCGAACGGGTAGGATAGGGCAACCTCATCCTCTCATTAAAAGTATAATAAGTAATACAAAGTAACTACACATTTTTAAAATTTCCCAATCTTAGTTACTTTAGGAAAAGTGAATTGATGCAATCCCATGAAATTACACTTTGCACCCTTGCTAAGAAGTTAGTGGAGCGTGTGTGGTTTACCGGCACACTAATTGGTTCTAAGCAAAGGTGGCAAAGGGTGATTCATTGTTTATCATAGTTCGATGGAGCGTGTGTGGTTTACCGGCACATCGAATAGGTGATCGTTACAATGAAGGCACCATGTAAATTTGCATGGTAATTCACATCCGCTTTGTGATCCTCGGTATCCCAGTCACAAACAAGAGGGGCATATCGAGATTTAAACATGCCATTAAAAAGTTTCAATGAATCTCATCCGAACCTAGGAATTCTCAATACATTTAGGCTTAAAGTTAGGTTTTATGGTGGAGAATTAGTTAATCGTCATTCACTTACCTTCAAAATGTTTGCATGTTAGATTACGATATCCCTTTTCTAATATGTAAATATTGTTGTTGGATCCTAGCCCTAATTTTTCTTATTGGGTGATAATTAGGGATTCATATTCTAATCTATCTTTGTCCTTTCTATTTGTAGATGTTGAACGCTAACAACGCTGCTGCTAGTTCATTCACGTTGATGAGCCTTTGCCAAAAGGTCACCTTCGATGGAACGAACTTTAGCGAATGGATAAGATACATTCGCACCATTGCTCGCTATGAGGATAAGGAGTATGTCCTCGATGAGAAGCTCGAGAAGATCAACCCTGAAATCGCTACTCTGGCTGAAATCACCACTTTTGAAACTCATGAGCGAGATGCAAAGAAGGTACATTGCATCATGATAGCCACCATGAACTCCGAATTCCAAAAGTCCTACGAGGACATGTACCCGTTCGAGATGCATTAAGACTTATTGGAGAGATACCACCAGAACGCAAGACAAGAGCGTTATGAGATTTTCACTAACATGATTTCCGCTAAGATGGGTCATGGAGAATGTCATACCGTGCACCTGCAAAAGATGCAAAGGTATGTCGACCGCCTTCGCAAGTTAAATGTTGACTTTGGGGAAGACTTGGCGATCGACATGGTGCTTCACTCTTTAGCTCCGATGTACAATCAATTTAGGATGACCTACCACATGAATAAAGAGGAGGTCACCCTAAGCAAACTCCAAGGTCTCTTGAGGGTCGCTAAGAGCAACTTCAAAGACAAGTCTGTTGCACCAACTCCCAATCCACCCGCTGCTCCTGTCTTGGCTATTGGTCAAGGAAAGGGAAAGAAGATGAAGGCTTCGTCTAAGAACTATCGCAAGGTTAAAGGCCGAGATGGTGCCTTTTCCAGTGGGACCAAAGTTGATCCCGCTAAGCCCTGCCCTAACCCGAAGGAGGCAGAGTGCCACCACTGCCACAAGATAAGACATTGGAAGAGAAGCTGCACAGAGTACCTGCAAGCCATCAAGGAAGGAAAGATCAAGCCATCTTTCGCAGGTATATACACAATTAAATCTAACGATTCTAATCATGCTATTTCTTGGGTTCTTGATACCGGTTGTGGTTATCACATTTGTTCTAATGTGCAGGGACTAAGAAGAAGTAGGGATGTGCAACAAGGAAGGATCAATCTAATCATGGGGAACAGAAGATCGTCGCCTGTGACCAAGATTGGAGTGTATTCTTTAGTGCTTAGGAATAATTTATGTTTAGATTTGAACAATTGTTGCTATTCGCCAGAAATGCTAGAAACATCATTTCATTTCATGGTTTATATAGACAAGGTTTTAGATTTTCTTTTAATAATGAGAATGGTTCTATTTTGGCTTATCTAAATGGTGTCTTTTACTTTGAAGCTATACCATGTAATGGAATTTATGAAACTGTTATGATTGTTGATAACTTAGGAAATGATGTTTTGAACATAGATTCTTCCACTAGTATGAATAAGGCATCCTTGTGGCATTGTCGCCTTGGACATGTCAACAAGAAACGCATAGCCCAACTCCAAAAGGATGGAGTGTTGGAGTCATTCGACCTTAGGGAAGATGACACATGCGAGTCTTGTTTGCTTGGAAAGATGACTAAGTCACCCTTCGCTGGTTCTTGCGAAAGGGGTGAGGGTCTATTGGACCTAATACATACCGATGTATGTGGACCATTTAGATCAACCACGAAGGATGGAAATCGCTTCTACGTGACTTTTACCGATGATTATAGTAGATATGGGTATATCTATTTAATCAAGCAAAAGTCAGACACTTTTGAAAAGTTCAAAGAGTTCAAGAATGAAGTGGAGAATCAATTGGGCAGGAAGATCAAGATGCTTTGATTCGATCGAGGAGGAGAGTACCTAAGTCTTGAATTCCACGATTATCTCAAGGAGTGTGGAATAGTTTCGCAATTGACGCCTCCTAGGACACCGCAGTTGAATGGTGTGGCAGAAAGGCGTAATCGAACCTTATTGGATATGGTTCGCTCTATGATGAGTCGTGCTTCACTATCAATCTCTTTCTGGGGGTATGCCTTAGAGACTGCCGCCCATATCCTTAACCGAGTCCCTACTAAGAAGGTTGCCAAAACGCCTCACGAGATGTGGACAGGGAAAGCTCCCTCGTTGGCACACATCAAGGTTTGGGGTTGTGAAGCTTTTGTAAGACGAGACACTCACGAAAAGCTCGAACCTCGAAGTGAGCGATGTAGTTTCATCGGCTACCCGCAGAAATCCTTTGGATATCTCTTCTATAGACCGAAGGACAATGTAGTATTCGTTGCAAGGAGAGGAGTTTTCCGAGAGCGAGAACTCATAGGCCAAGGAGACAGTGGGAGGCAAATCGATCTTGAAGAGATTCAAGAATCGATAGATGAAGGAACCTCTACCACTAGCACTCAACCCGAGGAGGAAACTCCGGTTGAACCGATTGACGTATCATTGCCTTTTAGACGTTCCGAAAGAGTTAGGTTTCAACCCCAGTTATATGGTTTTCATATTACTACCGAAGGGGACACGTATATTAGTGATAGTACACTAATAAACCTTGATGAACCTAATAGCTTTACGGAAGCCATGGCAGGCCCGGAGTCTGCAAAATGGAAAGAGGCAATGGATAGCGAGATCCAATCCATGTATGATAACCAAGTTTGGAATTTGGTTGATTATGTGCCCGGACGTAAGACCGTTGGGTGCAAATGGATCTTCAAGAAAAAGACCGACGTGGATGGAAAAGTACACACGTATAAGGCACGATTGGTTGCGAAGGGCTTTACTCAAACTCCCGGAGTTGACTATGATGAGACCTTCTCACCAGTTGCGAAGATAAAGTCTATTAGAGTGATGCTAGCTATTGCCGCATTTCATGATTATGAGATTTGGAAAATGGATGAACCTAATAGCTTTACGGAAGCCATGGCAGGCCCAGAGTCTGCAAAATGGAAAGAGGCAATGGATAGCGAGATCCAATCCATGTATGATAACCAAGTTTGGAATTTGGTTGATTATGTGCCCGGACGTAATACCGTTGGGTGCAAATGGATCTTCAAGAAGAAGACCGACGTGGATGGAAAAGTACACACGTATAAGGCACGATTGGTTGCGAAGGGCTTTACTCAAACTCCCGGAGTTGACTATGATGAGACCTTCTCACCAGTTGCGAAGATAAAGTCTATTAGAGTGATGCTAGCTATTGCCGCATTTCATGATTATGAGATTTGGAAAATGGATGTCAAGACTGCTTTCCTTAACAGAAAGTTGGCTGAGGATGTTTACATGGCTCAGCCAGAGGGGGTTGTGGATCCGAAGCATCCGAATAGAGTGTGTAAGCTTGAGAAGTCCATTTATGGACTTAAGCAAGCATCTCGCAGATGGAATCTTTGCTTCGATGAGAAAGTCAAAGAGTTTGGATTTGTACGAAGTGAAGATGAATCATGTGTATATGTCAAAACCAGTGGGAGTATAGTATGCTTTCTCGTTCTATATGTCGATGACATATTACTCATAGGAAACGACATCCCGACTTTGCAAGAGGTTAAGTCCTGGCTCGGGAAGTGCTTCGCTATGAAGGACCTCGGAGAAGCTTCTTACATTTTGGGAATAAGGATAGTAAGAGAGAGAAATAAGAGACTAATAGGACTTAGTCAGAACACTTACTTAGAGAAGGTACTAAAACATTTTAGTATGGAGAACTCGAAGAAGGGAGAATTACCAATACAAAGTAATGCCAAGTTGAGTAAGACTCAAAGTCCGAGTACCGAAGCTGAGATAGCAGAAATGAGCCAAGTACCATACGCTTCCGCAGTTGGCTCAATCATGTACGCTATGACTTGTACTCGCCCTGATGTAGCCTTTACTTTGAGCATGGTTAGTAGATATCAAGGGAATCCTGGCAGAGCACATTAGATTGCAGTGAAGAATATTCTTAAGTACCTTCGGAGGACGAAGGAATGGTTCTTAGTCCTCGGAGGGAGTGATGACTTAAAGGTGAGAGGGTATAGTGACGCCAGTTTTCAGACCGACAGGGACAACTACCCTTCGCAGTCAGGCTGGGTCTTTACCCTAAATGGTGGAGCAGTGACATGGAAGAGTTCCAAGCAGGAAACTGTAGCTGATTCAACGTGCGAATCAGAGTACATTGCAGCGAGCGAAGCGTGGAAGGAGGCAATATGGCTAAAGAACTTCATCGGTGATCTTGGAGTTGTACCTGCCATAAAGGAGCCTATGGAGATTTTCTGTGATAATGAAGGAGCAGTTGCCTTGACCAAGGAATCGAGGGATCATGGTAGATCACGACATATCGACAGAAAATACCACTTCATTAGACATTGTGTAGAAGAAGGACAACTCGTAGTGAAGAGGATATCATCAGAAGATAACCCAGCAGATCCGCTTACGAAGGGACTGAGTAGGGTTAAGCACTTGCAGCATGCGAGGAGTATTGGGCTGAAGGATGATATTAGCATAGATTAGATAGTATTAGAAACGTGTAATAGATAAATGTAATTAACATTTGATGATTAAATAAAGGAGTTTTATTTATGAGTAATGTTACTATCTTATGTTAATTGTTTGACTATTGTTTCACTTTGCATGTTTTGACTTCCAGAATAATTGGGTTTATTAGGAATAATCGAATTGTTCAAATTGTCCACAATCGTTCATATGTTGGAAGTAGATATGAACGAAGATTGTCATGAATTGGTGTGTAGATTGTCTAAATGGTGTTAGACATAGCAAAGGATTGCTGCAACGTTCATGAGTGCTTATGAACTGGTTTTGAGCATTGGAACAAACCCGCACTTGCTGGAATCACCTTATGGAATAAGATATAAAAAGGTGATCGCAAGACGATAATATCATATAGTCTTAAAACCTAGATATATGGTTTATTATTTGTTAATTGATTGTACATTGATAATGCGAAAATGCATCAGTAACTCGGTGTTATAAAATGCATTGTTGTGTAAAGCTGGTTAATGAATAAGTAAATGCATATAAGTCGAAGTTTATCTGTAACTTTTATCTAAGAAGGTAAAAGCGATATCTCGGCTGCTCGATGATTTGATTTGACTTATGTGTCGGGCCCGGTCAGAACTGAGTTGATGTGTTCAATTAAGTTCTATGTCGAATAAATCAGAGATCGAGAAACCTAAATGCTTGACTAACCATTCCATAGGATTGTCAACATGATATCTAACAGAGGACTGTACGATCCCTTATCTAAAGGACAAGATTGATTAGATCAGAGTTTGATAGCGTCTTTGAGAGCTACGATTGCAAACCAAATTGTACTTGTGCATATAGTTACTAGACTTATCCAAGTGGGAGACTGTTGGAATAGTGTCTAAGGCTACAACTATATTAGACAAGTATTTGACCCGGTTGTGCATGGTCCTTTTGGGTTGCCTTCACCATAGCAACTTGATAGGATGATTTATTAAGAGAGAGTAAATATTATTAGTATATTATGAGAATAATATAAAGAATAATATATTGTTATAAGTCATAGAATTAATTGGAATTAATTTGGTGACTTAAAGAGATTAATTAAATAAGAGGGTATAAACTGTCAATTGTTTGATAGTTAAACTTTAGACTGTAAATCCATATAGATATATAATGGACGAATTCTAGAAGCTAAAGGATAGCTAAAAATCGTCCATGGTGTTATCTAGGAATGGATTTGGATAGCCTTAAGAGAAGATTATCCAACTAGGGTTTAAACTGTAACCCTTAAGGAGTCTACAAGTATAAATAGACCCTTTGGCTGAGGGAATTCGACACTTCATCAAAAGTAGAGAACCTCTGGTCGAATTCCATCCCCTCTCCTCTCTCCCAAATCATCCTCCTTGCTTTGGTGTTTGTAAGCCATTAGAGGAGTGACATTTGTAACTCTAGAAGCTCCAAGACAACAAGGTCAACAAGGAATTCAAAGGTATGATTCTAGATCTGTTTCAATGTTGTTATTTAACCTAAATAGTCATTAGAAGTCTTGGATTCAAAGTATGTTTAATTAGAAAGCCTAGATCCAAGCATTAGGGTTTTGCATGCGCACATAGGAAAGTTCTTATGGCTAAAACCCATCACCAAGGTCGGCCCATTATGTGTTCATGATATATGTGTTATATATTCTATGATTTAATATGATATGTGATTGTGGCTGAAACATCCCAAAAATCATGACTAAAAATTTCTTTTAAACATTACTAAAAATAGATTTATAACAACATATCATAAGTCAAACATAACTTTTGAGTATTAAATTCAAAACATAATATCATTATCAGAGTCAAACATTCCCAGGCTAACTGACTATGGTGTGTGCTCTGCAATCTTCCCGAGCTCCTCTTTTGAAAACCGAGTACCTGAAACCAAAACTGAAAACCGTAAGCACGAAGCTTAGTGAGCTCCCCCAATCTACCACATACCATACAAACACATAACATATATACTGCCAGGCTATTCTGGGGTGCCTGACTACCCGGTACGGCCATTCTGGGGTGCCGACCTACCCATACGGCCATTCTGGGGTGCCGTCTTACCCGTGTCAAGCCATTCTGGGGTGCTGACCTACCCATACGGCCATTCTGGGGTGCCGTCTTACCCGTGTCAAGCCATTCTGGGGTGCTGACTACCCATCGGTCCTAACAACCGATCCTCGGGGACTATTTCACCCCTACTACTACGATCACATATAACATAACAAGCCAGCATGCATACATATAATCATATACTGTCAGACGTATCTGGGGTGTCTGACTACCCTTCGGTCCTAACAACCGAACTCGACTACTATCACATACAGCATATCATGCTAGCATATAACATGTCAGGTACTAGCGAACTTAGATGATATCACAAAGACAATCATCTATCATACAACTCCTACTGGTGGGTCGGCATTGTGGCCTTAGACCCACCGCTACTGGAAGGTAACTCACCTGAACTGCTGAGCCCTGCAGGTAAACCTCTGGCTGCTACTCAACAATCTCCTGAACCGCTGCTCCTCTAGCTCTCCGAGCTATCAATATACATATAACACTTATTCTGACAGTCAACTAAGTCAACTCTGGTCAAAGTCAACCTTCCAGGTCAACCCTACTCGCCGAGTCTTCCAAAAGACTCGCCGAGTTCATAAGCTCAGGGTCTTTCTTATTCGCGACCCGACTCGCCGAGTCAGTCCATGACTCGCCGAGTCCAACTAGCTCCAAGTCCTGTCCTGTCCAACTCGCTGAGTCACCACCCGACTCATTGATTCGAGTCTCAACTCGAAGGGTTTGAGGTTTCACGATCTGACTCGCCGAGTCCACTAGTAGACTCGCCGAGTCCAAGGCAATCTTCAACCAACTCGTCGAGTTGTTCATACCACTCGCCGAGTCCATGTCTAACTTCAACCGACTCGACGAGCTGTTCATCCTACTCGTCGAGTTCCTCCTCATCTTCAAGCTACTCGCCGAGTCCACTCGAAGGACTCGCCGAGTCCATTAAGATCCACTTACATGCAGAGGACTTCCGAGTCATGCATGAGCTCCAAACTATAGATCTACCCTCCCCAAGCCTATTTCCCACGTAAAGTTGCAACCTTTACGTGTAGAGAGTGAGATCTAGGCAAAATACACCCATAGCTAAGGTTTAGGACCAAGAGACTCCAATTTCCACCCAATGGCTGATACTTTATGGGATTACATACCAAAATAAACATGGATCTGAGGTAGCAACCTCAGATCTGGACCTCAAGCTCAAGATTGGTCTTAAACATGGCTTAAAAGCCCCAAAACTCATAACCAAGGAAAAATATGGAGGAGAGAAACGAATTGATACCTTCCAATGCTCTGAAATGCTTCCCAAACTTCAGATCCAAAGCCACTCCCTGATGCTTCAAGGATTCCCACTCCTTCTTCTTCCTTAAACCCACTCAAAATGGCTAGAAGCTTGAATGAACACAATGGGGGCTTAAGGTGCGGCGTTCTGGGTGCAAGAGGCTGTAAAGGAGCCCTAGGAAGAAGATTAAGATGCTTATATAGGCTCCAAGCCCTGGATTTAGGGTTTTCCTCGCACAGACCAGACTCGCCGAGTCCACTTGGCCGACTCGTCGAGTTGGTCACTTTCTTATCGACCCGGATCCCGCTCCGACTCGCCGAGTCCTTCCTTTGACTCGTCGAGTCCCTCTTAAATTTAGGGTTTCCTTCACTTTCTTGGCTTTCAAAATCCTGGGTGTTACAACCCTCCCCCACTTAAACTGAACTTCGCCCTCGAAGTTTACCATGGTCAACTGCCTGCGAACTGCCTCCAACTCTTTGTCTGGAAAATCCCTCACCCTTTTGCCCATCACTCCGGCCACTCACAGCGTCGATCACTACCGATAGAACATACTAAATCCTTCTCTTTCCCATAATCTCCTCAACGTTACTTCCTCCGACTGAAAATCCTGCTGTCTCCCATTCGCCTACCGGATGTACTGAGACTACTCTGGTCTAACCAATCCCCCTATATCTGAGTTACCGGACTCCCACCGGTCACTACACTCCATCGCAAACTCCTAGTCTCTTCCAGCGACTCCTAAAGATACTTCGATTATCTATAACTGTTCTATCCATCCTGCCGCTCTTACCGAAACGATGCTGCTGGAACCAGCTTGCTTTTATCCCCCTGATTACTCATCTCCTACTTACTCGAGTCTTTCCTCCTGAATGAAAAGCTACCTGCCTAGCCATCCCTACAAATCACTTATACTCGGCAAAAGGCTCAACTGATCCTGCTGAGAGGGATTTGCCAATTCCAAATCAACCAACTATACCGTCAGCACTTGCATTCCAACGCAAAAACAATACTGACCCAGAACCCTGAAACCTTCCAAACACTGAACTGCCTGCAATACTGAACATGCCTGAAACACTAAACTGCCCGAAATGCTGAACCGACTGAGACGCTGAACGGCCTGAAACACTGAACTGACTGAAACACTGAGCTGCCTGAAACACTGAACTCCAACCCAACTGTGGAGTCAAGGGACTCCTCACTTAGTCTCTTCCACGACTTCTGAACGAAATCTTCCTCTAGGACTAGTTTCCACTAGCTATTCTGTTACTGCGGCTCTAACAATCTTCCGATCCAACCGATCGGGTCCATTCGTCACATCCTGACATCATCAATTCCACGACTAACATCATGATGGCTCCCAGACTGACGGTAGCCCTTAACATACCCGAACCCCAACGGTCCACTACTACTCTGATCTCATAACTGATGCAACGTTCTATAGCCAAAATTGCTGACTTAGCCATCACTGAACCATTTGGGAAATCCGAAATCTAACCCGTGGATTCCCATATCCTCACTGCTGCACTAGAACTGGTGGGTACTACTACTTTTCCGCGTCCAACACGCGCTCATGCCACCTACCAATCTGATAAAGGCTGCGACTACGCTCGCGGACTTACAACTCTCTAGTACTATATGGCTACTAGTGAATGCTACGGCTACCCCCGCAGACTTACAACACCACTACTACTACTCTATCCCGAGGACATCCTGACTATCCCTAGTTCCGCTAGTGATTCCTCATCCTGATTTCTAAAAAAAAAAACAGTCCTTAGACTTTGAATTCTGCATCATCCTCTACATCTTATATCCTTGATATACTTAGCGCTTCGTCGAGGAATCCTTCGGCTTGGTTCCCAAACCAACCGTTTACTAATCCGGATACAAGAAGCTATTGTTGGGAAGTTTCCACCCTCCCAACTCCTGAATCTACGCAACCTGCATGCCGCCTCAGACACTGGCTACCAATACGAAAACATCTCTTGCTACCCGTTCTCAAGATCTTCATTCCGACTCTCATGCGTCCGACAGGTGGTCCTCCACTCCTGGATTCCCAACCAGCTTCTAGCCATCTCGATTACATGAACTAGCTGCTGGGAAAAGTTCTGGAACTCCCAATTCTGAACTTCTCAATCCATCCATCACTGTGCTACTACCATTTCTTTTCGGAGGCTACGCACTCGTTCTGGGTCTACGTGTCTCTTATCCATGAATACTCGGAGGGTTCTCCCCCACTTCGATCCTGCTTACCCCTTGCTGATTCACACTCAAAAGAGATCCTGATCTTCATTACCATTCCGGAACATCTACTAGGGAACCCAAGCCTGCCAGGTAGGAATTTAACCAATCCATCCCAATCACTAACCACTCCGAACTAGTGGAACGAACCAAATCTCTCTCAACCATGCTACAGTTACTGCATCCTCCGAAACCTTCTCCATAAGAGCACATCCCCTAACTACCAACCAATTATCCGAGGTATGCAAATGGCATATAACATAATCACAAGCAAGTCACACTATAACACAACACTTATACCACAATTTGATGCAGAACCATAACAATATAATCATGACATAAGCTGACAGAAAAACAAAAGTTACGTACCTTCATTACTCAGTGCTGCTCGAATCCCTGCTGAAATCTACTGGAAAACTCGGCTCTGAGCCGTAGGCACCCTTGCCCGGCCTCGACAACTGCTGGCGGTACTCGAAGTCCCAAGGGCAGGAGCTGGCACCTGCCCTGCTGGATACAAACTCGGACAGTGGGCCTTCTTGTGGCCCCTCTGACTGCAATGGAAACATAACGGATCAAGCCCCTGGGCGATGGTAACAACACAGTCTCTGCTAAAATGACCAATCTGGCCGCACTTGAAACACCCAACATCGCCACCACTTCTACGCCTACACACACCCATGTGTGTCCTTCCGCACTTCCCGCATCGACTGCGGCTCTGATAGTTCCTCGTCCTCAAATCTGGACCCTTGGGCCTCTTACCCGAACCCGTGGCTACCTGAGTCTCATCCATTTTCCTCTTCCCTTCTGACTCCCTGTCCGACTCTCGCTCCTGCGTTACCCCAACGGCAACGCCTGCTGACTGAGCAACAGATTTCTGATCCTGAAGCCTCGCTATCAATCTGTCAGTGATCCTCACGACCATGACGGGCAGATCCTCGCGAATGGCTCGCGAGACTTCCTCAACTATCCAATCATGCAATGGTCTCTCTTGGAGACAGAATGCCCCACTCACCCCTGCCCCCCGATGGCAGGAACTAGAAATGGGATCTCCCTCCCTGATGGATCCCTGAACTCCATAAGATTCGGGACCTAGACGAGCCCCAATCTGTCCTGAAACTAACCCGGCCTTAAAGGCCTCAAGATGACTGTCCATGAGCTCCACAATGGCCTCTCTAACCGAACCGAAAATCACTGGAGTCTGATCAATGATGTTGCGCGTAATCTCTGCGGAAATGAAATCCCTCATCTGATCATCAAGCTGCCCGGCTCTGAAGCCCGAGCCAGACCCCTCCTCGACACCTGAACTGCTAACTGGTATCTCGCGCAACGTCACCATGCTGAACATAAAACAAAATCCTGATCAATTTACATACTACTGCTGAGGAATTTCTCACTCACTACCCCATTCCTGGTTTCGTCTTGGCCCCTCTTGAATCGAGTACGGATCCTATGCTTTCAGTAGTATGGGCCCCTACTACCTTCCACATCTATCCATACTTTCCTCAAGAGTTACCTCAACTCCACACAGTCCCCTTTACTCTTCTACTGATCTCTGCTACTCTCATCCTAGGCTTGCCCTTGGGAACCTCTGACTCTACCCACACAGTCCTCAGCTGCTGAAGGCCTCCTAGTAATGCCAATTAGTCACCACCTGAATACCATCACATGTGACGAGGCTCAGATAATCCTTCAAGTACAAGACTCGTCCCTACAACGGTTGGACTCAAACGAGAGCTGCGCAATAGGGCTAAATCCAGCACTCTGAGATTATTCAACCCTGATCACATGTGATGAAACGTATTCACCTAATGGCTAACTCTCATCACTCAGAGTCCCACAAAGCACAAAGCAAGCAGCATTCGGATAAAGGAGACATACTCAGGCAAAACTATTCTCATAACGAGAAACTACACTAGCATACAATGCTAAGCTCGTGCTACCAGGCATAACCTAAACAGGCTATCCTACTGCTGTCTACTCATTACTAGCATGCAATTCTCATCAAGCTGGAACACATAAAGCAGGCACATAAGGCATCATCCTAGATCCTTAGTCCTATTCTAGCATGCTGTTCTACTGAAGCTGGAACTGAAACTGAACTGAAACTGATACTGAAACTGATATTGAAAATAATAACATAACTTGTATGGGTAAATTGGGAGTACTTACTTGAGCTCGGCTGATTGCATGCACCACACCTTTTTCTCTCTCTTTTTTTTTTAAAACTCTTTTTGCTTTTTCTAAAATTGTTTTCTTTTCTCAAAATTCTTTTGTAATTACGATTTTTCTTTTGAAAACTATATACCACTTCCTTAGTTTGAGTTCAGACACACTCAGGAGTGCGCCCGAATCCCTCAAACCAAGGCTCTGATACCAACTTGAAACATCCCAAAAATCATGACTAAAAATTTCTTTTAAACATTACTAAAAATAGATTTATAACAACATATCATAAGTCAAACATAACTTTTGAGTATTAAATTCAAAACATAATATCATTATCAGAGTCAAACATTCCCAGGCTAACTGACTATGGTGTGTGCTCTGCAATCTTCCCGAGCTCCTCTTTTGAAAACCGAGTACCTGAAACCAAAACTGAAAACCGTAAGCATGAAGCTTAGTGAGCTCCCCCAATCTACCACATACCATACAAACACATAACATATATACTGCCAGGCTATTCTGGGGTGCCTGACTACCCGGTACGGCCATTCTGGGGTGCCGACCTACCCATACGGCCATTCTGGGGTGCCGTCTTACCCGTGTCAAGCCATTCTGGGGTGCTGACCTACCCATACGGCCATTCTAGGGTGCCGTCTTACCCGTGTCAAGCCATTCTGGGGTGCTGACTACCCATCGGTCCTAACAACCGATCCTCGGGGACTATTTCACCCCTACTACTACGATCACATATAACATAACAAGCCAGCATGCATACATATAATCATATACTGTCAGACGTATCTGGGGTGTCTGACTACCCTTCGGTCCTAACAACCGAACTCGACTACTATCACATACAGCATATCATGCTAGCATATAACATGTCAGGTACTAGCGAACTTAGATGATATCACAAAGACAATCATCTATCATACAACTCCTACTGGTGGGTCGGCATTGTGGCCTTAGACCCACCGCTACTGGAAGGTAACTCACCTGAACTGCTGAGCCCTGCAGGTAAACCTCTGGCTGCTACTCAACAATCTCCTGAACCGCTGCTCCTCTAGCTCTCCGAGCTATCAATATACATATAACACTTATTCTGACAGTCAACTAAGTCAACTCTGGTCAAAGTCAACCTTCCAGGTCAACCCTACTCGCCGAGTCTTCCAAAAGACTCGCCGAGTTCATAAGCTCAGGGTCTTTCTTATTCGCGACCCGACTCGCCGAGTCAGTCCATGACTCGCCGAGTCCAACTAGCTCCAAGTCCTGTCCTGTCCAACTCGCTGAGTCACCACCCGACTCACTGATTCGAGTCTCAACTCGAAGGGTTTGAGGTTTCACGATCTGACTCGCCGAGTCCACTAGTAGACTCGCCGAGTCCAAGGCAATCTTCAACCAACTCGTCGAGTTGTTCATACCACTCGCCGAGTCCATGTCTAACTTCAACCGACTCGACGAGCTGTTCATCCTACTCGTCGAGTTCCTCCTCATCTTCAAGCTACTCGCCGAGTCCATTAAGATCCACTTACATGCAGAGGACTTCCGAGTCATGCATGAGCTCCAAACTATAGATCTACCCTCCCCAAGCCTATTTCCCACGTAAAGTTGCAACCTTTACGTGTAGAGAGTGAGATCTAGGCAAAATACACCCATAGCTAAGGTTTAGGACCAAGAGACTCCAATTTCCACCCAATGGCTGATACTTTATGGGATTACATACCAAAATAAACATGGATCTGAGGTAGCAACCTCAGATCTGGACCTCAAGCTCAAGATTGGTCTTAAACATGGCTTAAAAGCCCCAAAACTCATAACCAAGGAAAAATATGGAGGAGAGAAACGAATTGATACCTTCCAATGCTCTGAAATGCTTCCCAAACTTCAGATCCAAAGCCACTCCCTGATGCTTCAAGGATTCCCACTCCTTCTTCTTCCTTAAACCCACTCAAAATGGCTAGAAGCTTGAATGAACACAATGGGGGCTTAAGGTGCGGCGTTCTGGGTGCAAGAGGCTGTAAAGGAGCCCTAGGAAGAAGATTAAGATGCTTATATAGGCTCCAAGCCCCGGATTTAGGGTTTTCCTCGCACAGACCAGACTCGCCGAGTCCACTTGGCCGACTCGTCGAGTTGGTCACTTTCTTATCGACCCGGATCCCGCTCCGACTCGCCGAGTCCTTCCTTTGACTCGTCGAGTCCCTCTTAAATTTAGGGTTTCCTTCACTTTCTTGGCTTTCAAAATCCTGGGTGTTACAGTGGCAATGGATGTAAGACCATGTGGGGTAGCCCATGGCAGTCCTAGGTAAAGACCATGTGGCGGAGCCCATGACATTGGATATAAGACCATGTGGGGTAGCCCATGGATGTCCTAGGTAAAGACCATGTGTGGTAGCCCATGGCATTTTTACAGGTTTTACGTATGCATGGCTTATGTGATTTGTGTGTAGCTTTAATTAGCTAACTGGGTATGTTTTTGTGTATTGTGTGGGGTATGCTCTGGGGGACTCACTAAGCATTTTGCTTACAGGTTGTTGATTTGTTTCAGGTACTTCTGAGCCTAGGGGCAAAGGCAAGGCGTGATGGCGTGACGTTCATTTTATCTCTCTTTTACTGATATGTTTTGAGACACCCTGATGATTTAAATAAAGTTGTAATAAATGCGGATTTGGAAACAATTATGTTGGGATTTCATGGTTATGCAAATGTGTTTTTATCATTTAAAAATGAAAATTTTCTTTTAAAAATCTGGGTCGTTACAAATAGAAAGGTGTTATAAGTTGATTGGTTATCCAAAATAATTTAAACAAAGAAATGAAAATAATAATCAGAATAAGTCTTTTTCTGTGAATTCATCTTCTGTTAGTTCAAATAATAATAATGTACTTTCTTCTGAGTCTGTTCACAATAGTGATGCTCACTATCTTACAAGTGAACAATACTCCAAGTTTCTTCATCTCATTAGTGACATTTCTGCTAGTGAGGATGTATTTGTTGCAACTAATATGGAAGGTTCATCTACATTTACTTGTTGTAACTCTTTTGTCAGTTCAAATAATTCTCAAAGTTGGATTGTTGACTCAGGGGCGAATCAACATATGATTGCCTCTGAGTCACAACTTCAATACATATTGGATGTGTCTAGACTTAATCTTCTTGTTAAACATCCCAATGGTTGTTTTACTCCCATAAATTAAATAGGAAACATTCAGTTATCTTCTCATCTCACTTCATTTGATGTATTTGTTGTTCCAAACTTTAATGTTAATCTCTTGTTTGTACACAAACTTTGTAAGGATAGTGGTTGTGAGATTGTATTTTCTGAACATAATTGTAAAATTCAGGATTCACTATCAAAGGAGATGGTGGATAATGGTAGAGAATCTGGGGGGGGGGGGGGGGCTTTATTATCTTTATCATGTTCCCTTAGGTAATTCAGCTAGTCTAACTAATTCTAAATGTTGTGTTTCAAAATTGACTTGGCATAGTAGACTCGGTCATCCAGCTGACCAGGCCTTGAGTGTTCTAAAAGATAAGCTTAAACATGGAAATGAGTCTTTACCTCCTTGTGATGCTTGTCATAGAGCAAAACAGACTAGAGAGTCTTTCTCTTATAGTCAGCATCTTTCAACTCAACTGGGTGAATTGGTTCACCTAGATGTTTTGGGACCCTATAGACTTGCTTCAGTTGAGGGCTTTAAGTATTTTCTGACTATTGTGGATGACTTTATTAGGGCCACTTGGTTTTTTCTTTTGAAATCTAAGAGTGAAGTTTTTTATTGTTTTAAATCATTTGTGAATATTCTATTAAATCAATTTAGTGTTAACATTAAGACTATACGGTCTGATAATGGGACTGAGTTTGTGAATAATCAAATGAAATTTTTTTATATAGAACATGGTGTCATTCATCCTTCTTGTGCTTACATTCCATAACAAAATGGAGTTGTGGAAAGAAAGCACGAACATATTCTTAATGTTGCACGGTCTCTTATGTTTCAATCAGGAGTTCCTGTTAAGTATTGGGGAGATGTATTTTTAACTTCAGTATTTTTGATAAGTAGGATGCCTACTTCTGTTTTAAATGGCTTATCTCCTTATGAACTTGTTTTTATAAGAACTCCTAGTTTTGATCATTTAAGAGTTTTTTGGTTGTCTTTGTTTTGCTGTTAAACAAAATGTTACTGATAAATTTTCTGAATGTGCTGAGAAATGTGTCTTGTTAGGACACTCTTCTAATAAGAAAGCTTATAAACTTCTTAGTCTGGATACTAACACTTCTTTTGTATCCAGGGATGTGAAATTTTATGAGTTCGTGTTTCCTTACAAATTAAAGTCAACTATTTTTGATAAAATTTTAGATACTTTTGGCCCTAGTGATCCTTTTTCCTATGATGTTTCTGACACAAATGAATATTTAAATGATTCTATAAACACGGATGAACTGGGAGTAGAATGTCAGTTGGATGGTGCTGATGCAGCCACTGACTTGGATGGTAGTAACTCAAATGAGTCAATCAATCATACTGGCGAGGCAGTTGTGCCTCCTACTGCTAGTTCTGTTCTTTTTTCTTCTGGTGTGTCTAAGGAAAATAGTCATTCTCCCTCAACTCCTTCTGCAGAGCTGTCTATAGGTGCTTCTAGATCTAGGCGTGAGTCACATATTCCAATTAAGTTTGCCGATTATGTTATTGAAGGAAAATATAAATATGGTATAGAAAGGTCTGTTAACTATTCTCTACTTGATACTGATACCGAATGTTTTATTTCCAATCTAAAGAAGACCATTGAACCTAAAGATTACAATGAAGCCTTATCTGATCCTAATTGGGTAAAGGCCATGAATGAAGAGATGGAAGCTCTTCATCGAAATCATACTTAGGAAGTAACTAACTTACCTAAAAATATAAAACCAATTAGTTGCAAATGGGTTTTCAAAATTAAATACAAGTCAAGTAGAAAGATATAAAGCATGGTTAGTTGCTAAAGGTTATAATGAAAGAGAGGGAATAGAGTTTGAAGAAACATTTTCTCCAGTTGCAAAAATTGTTACTGTTCATATTGTTATTTCATTATCAATGCATAATTCTTGGCCTTTATATCAAGTAGATATAATTAATGTTTTTCTCTATGGTGATCTCACAAAGGATGTTTACATGTCTCTTCCTCCTGGATATTATTCTGCTAATGATTCTAGGGTTTGTAAGCTTACAAAGTCATTATATGGTTTAAAGCAAACCCCTAGAAAATGGAATGAAAAACTTTGTGCTTCTTTGTTTATGTTTAGTTTTCAACAAAGTATAAGTGATTATTCACTTTTTGTTAGAAGGTTTGAAGGTTCAATTATTGTGTTACTTGTATATGTTGATGATATTGTATTAACTGGTAATTGTGAAACTGAATTAAAAAAGTTTAGAATTTTTATGAAAACACAATTCTTGATTAAGGATCTTGGAATTCTTAAGTATTTTCTAGGTATTGAAGTGGTAAATTTTGATAATGGTTTGTACTTAAATCAAAGAAAGTATTCTTTAGAAATGTTGCATGAATATGGTATACTTAGTTGTAAACCTGTTAGTACACCTTTATAGACAAATTTTATGATAAATGCAGGAGAAGATAATAAAACTGAGTTTCAAAAGCTTATTGGAAAACTTATATATCTTACTGTTACTTGGCCTGATATTTCTTAGGGGGTTCAAGTGCTTAGTTAGTTTATGCACAAACCTACAAAATCCCATTTAAAAGTTGCTTTCAGACTACTAAGATATTTAAAGGGTAGTCCTGGAAGAGGAGTAGCAATAACCAAATCTGATAAGTTTGAATTAAAAGGGTTTGTTGATGCAGACTGGGCTAAGTGCTTGACTACAAGAAAATCTGTAACAGGTTACATGGTGTATTTTAACAATTGTTTAATATCATGGAAAAGTAAGAAACAGTTTACTGTTTCTAGATCTTCTACTGAAGTTGAATATAGAGCTCTTGGTTCTATTACTTGTGAAATAATTTGGGTTCTAAAACTTTTTTTGAGTTGGAAATTATAGATCTTATTCATGTTTCTGTCGTTTGTGATAATGACTCAACAATTAAGTTAGCTCTTAATCCTGTGTTTCATGAAAGAACGAAGCATTTTGAAATTGATTTGCATTTTGTTAGAGAAAAAAATTTCTAATGGGGTTTTAAGACTAGTTAAGATTGGTTATTCTGAACAGAATGCATATATTCTTACTATGTCTTTAAATATAAAACAACATGATTTTCTATCTAATAAAATGGGTCTTATTGATATTTTTAAGAAAAAAAATAAATATTTCGATTGAGGGAGATGTTGAAAATAGTGGTATAATCAATCTCATATTTATTTGTCTGAAGTGTTAAGTTATTATTCTGAAGGGTTTATTGTGTTCAAAGATATTGTTATGGGATAAAAGTGTAAATGTAGGGAGAAACACGCAGCTCATCGGATTTGGATCAGATATTCAAGTATGCTCCATGTTTGTGTTGCTGATGTATAAAATAGGAGAGAGAGAGAGTGAAGACAGATCAGATCTCTTCTTCTTCAGTTCAAGAGTTTTAGGGTTTTCTCTCATTTTCTCTCGTCTACTTCTCTCTATTCTTGAGTGCATTAACAAACTATTGTAATATCTTTGAGTCTTGATAGTTAGTAGTTCAGATGTGTATCATCGAATGGTATGATTAGTTTAGGTTGAGTGTGTGAATTTGTGAGAGTAGATTAGGGTTTTATAGTGTGTTTTCAGTTGTAAGTACATAAAACCTTCTGTTTCTTTGTCCTATAATGATATAAGAAATGAAGATTTCGGGAAATCTATCTTGTCTGATTTTTACAATATATATATATACAGAGAGAGAGAGAGAGAGAGAAATGGAGAGAGAGAGAGAGCTAGGTTCAAATATTTCTAGTAAATAGTGTGTGCGTAAATGCACCAATGAGAATTCAGGAAATAATAAATCATTAATTAAATTAAAAAAGCATATAATGGTGAACTCCGTATATATAATTATGGTAAAAAATCATTCAATTAATTTCTCCTTAATTAGTTAAACCCTAGAAAACCAACATCCATTTATCATTCAGTTGTCGCTCACAAAAATATCTCGCCTTCTCACAAAATTCTCTACTCCAGTTCTTCTTCTTTCACGACCCTCCTTCGTCTTCATCGAACATCGCCTCTTCCTCCAGCGATCCCTCCATTGGCTCTCCATCGTTATCTATTTCAACAAAGAAAAATGACACGGTTGCTCCAACAATTTTTGTTTCCTCGTCTACATATGTTGAAGATCATGGGGCTTCACTCTTGCTCTATGGGCTTTTTATCCATCGCCACTGAAGACCCTCACTTCCGATACATCGTTTCCATAGATAAAGATCGAGTGGGAGAGAGGTAAAAAGTCAACACTGCCACCACCCTACTCTGCATACCCAACTAGCTTTACCACACCGGTCGATTTTGCATTACACATGTCAAATTCCCATGATCATCCCTTGGATTATTGATTCAGGTATGAGAAGTAAATATGCCAAATTTTGTTTTCAAACTCTTGAAAGCCGATATGAGACATAATTTGATGGTATAAATTTCATTTGACCTCGATTTCCCGTAGCCCTAATTTGGAGTAGCTTTTAATTATGAATTCCGATTATTTTCCCTCTGTTATTTCTGTTGGTTGCTTTTCATGATCATTGAAGCATCGATAGCCTCTATTTCCCATTTGTTTATCCCATCCTATATACTAAGGAAAACTTAACAGGTCTGCCATGACCGATCGAACCCTACTAGAAACTATGTTGACCATCTTCTTTATTTAGGTATCATGTTTATTGTAGGGATTTGGAAGAAATTAAAGTAGCAAGGATAACCCCATAAATTCATCTATTATGTAAACGAACAACTCCATTTTAAGTATTCTTGTACCTGTTTATTTATGGAATTCATTTTTTGCTCTGTTTTTTTAACCAAGTTTGATAATCTCATCTAATTATTCATTCCATGGAGCATGAGCAATCACAAACAACCATGGTGTTTTACTCTAACTAACCGTCTTCAAGCTGTCAGGTATGATTCTCCCTTGGTTTGATTTCACTTTTGTCTTTGTTTGAAATTAATTGGATTTCATTGATTGAGAATTCAATAATGGAATTGGACCTGTCTTATCCAAGTGTTTGATAATAAAACATGCCTTCCAAGTGTTTGATATAATGTCAAAAAGAGAAAGTTTTTGTGTAAAAGAGGCAAGAAGTATATTATTATGTTAGAATATGCAACAAAGAATATTTATATATCTTTATGTTGTTTATGCAAATCTCAATTTGCATGTTGTTTTAGTGGCTTACAAACTGTCCACGTCTTTGATAATAAAACATGCATTCCAAGTGTTTGATATATTGTCAAAAAGAGAAAGATTTTGTGTAAACTAGGCAAGTTTGATATGTTTTTTTAAATCGATTATTCTGTTAGAATATTCAACAAATAATGTTAAGAATATTATGCAACAAGTATATTATTCTATTAGAATATTCAACAAAGAACATTTATATATCTTTATGTTGTTTATGGAAATCTCAATTTACCTGTTGTTTCAGTGGCTTACAAGCTGTCTAAGAGGAAAGTTGATGAGAACTTGCATTTACTGCATACCATCCTTTTTGGAAAACGAGCAAAGCTGAAAATCAACAAATTAAGCAATCTTTTTATCTTTTTTCATATAAGAAAGCTAAGTTTTTGTGACTTCTAAATATTATACAACAAGTATATTATTCTGTTAGAATATTCAACAAAGAATGTTAAGAATATTATGCAACAAGTATATTATTCTATAAGAATATTCAATAAAGAATGTTATTTTTTTGTCACATTTTGTGTTAACATGATCTTTTCATGTATTTATATTTCAAATGTTTTGTTCGTTCGATATATTCTTGATAATACAAATTCTTTAAGAATATTCAAAACCATTCTGCAAGAATAGTTTATTTTGTAAAGAATATTATTGTTGTATTTTGATAGAATTGTAGGTAATTATTTATATGTTTAATGTGCAGTTGTTACAAGTGTATCACTACAAAATATTTGGCAATGAATTTGTGATAGAAATGGCTTGAAGACCTGATGGGAAAGGCTTGAAGAATAAATTAAAGAATGATCGTACTCATTGTTTAAGAATGTTGTTATTTTTTAAGAATTACACTTGTTATTCTTTCAGAATGTTGTTATTATCAAGAAATTGTTATTCTTGATGATATGTTGTATAATTATTTAAGCATGTTTGATATAAAAAGTATCTTGAATGAAATAATATTCTGCAAAAATAAAACCGTAAATATATTTACTAGTTTATTATTGACTTTTTGTCATTCTGACAGAATAAAATCTGTTATTATTAAAAATAACATTAAAATTTAATAAGAATTAATTTAAAAAATTCAGATTTTTAAAAAATAAGGGAATTAATGATCCCTTAAAATCCGAAAATTTCCTTTTTTAAAATAGGTTAATTGACCAAAATACCCTTTTGCTGAAATTTGTGTGATTATATGATACATGCTACCCTATGGTATTATCACAGACCCTCAGATCATGACTGTTGATTCTATTCATCTAGTAGTCCAGATCTACGCATTTTGGCACACAATAGTTAGTAAAAACAAGATAACCTAAGCCTATATATATATATATATATATATATATATATATATATATATATAGATGATTTCATGGTATCAAAGCACCGTACTTTCTTTGATCATTCTAAACCCTAGTCGACGACTCCTTTCCTTTTGATCTCTTTCTTCACTCTCATCTTCTTCACCATGTCAGGCTCTTTGATTGAAAAGCCCTCCTCCACCATTAACACAAAACATGTTGTCCCGTTCGTCTTGGATCTAGCTAGACCAGATGAATTATGTTATATGGAGAGTGCTTTTTGAAATCCATTGCATCGGTTATGGAGTTGACGATCATCTCAAGCCTCAACCTCAATCTCCTCCTGCAGACAAAGAGAAAGACAAGGTTACTGATGAGTCTTCTTTTGACTAAATGGTTGCGCACATACTCGATTGTAAAATCCTGGTTATACGGTACTCTCTCTATTCCTCTTCTCAACATGATTTTCAAGAAGCAAGCCACTGCCTTTGAATTTTGGGAAAATATGGAAAAGGTTTTCCGTGATAATAAAGCCTCCAAAATTATTCAGCTTGATAGAGATCTTCGGAACATCTCCCTTGGTAACTCATCTATTACAAAGTATTGCAACAAAATAAAATCCATTGTTGATCGTTTGGAGCATATGGATGCTAAGGTCTCAGAAGCTAATCTTGTTGCATATATGATTAATGGTTTGTCTCAAAAGTTCCAATACATTGCCATTAATAGCCATCACCGTGAACCTCCTCTCTTGTTTTGGGATGCTCGATCCATTCTTATCTATGAGGAGAAGCAAATGCTTCATGATGAACAACGTGACTCGTCAATCACGCATATCGATCATACCTCCTCATCGAATACTATTTCTGTTCAGTCATCTACCAATAACAATAGCCATGGCAGTGGAAGAGGAAGCTATCATGGTGGTCATGGCGATCATCGTGGTGGCTGGGGAGGAGGTACCTTCGATGGCCGGTTCCACAATAATTATGGTGGCAATTTTTCTCTTCGTGGCGGATTCTTACCTGGTGGCGGACTGCAACGACAAGGAGAAGGGGGTACCTGGGCCTACGGATGGTTTCAAGTGCCTCATCCTACTAATGGGCCGTCCCAGCTTGGCTTGTTGCCAACTCCAAATGTAATTGGGCCCAAACTGTAGCAAACTGAACACAATTTGGCCCAACAGCAACACCAGTTTTTTACTTCTCGTCAACCCAACAGCAACAACCCATATTCTTCTCAGCATGCATACCAGGTCTAACAGCAAAATCATGAGCCCACTACACTCCCTCAAATGTTCAACACAATGTCGTTAAATAATCCGGGTCACACAGATTGGTACATGGAGGTATCCTTAAGCCCGTTTCTAATAAAAATAGTATTTTTATTCATCATCTATATTAGTTGGCGACGAATCTAAAATACCTATAACAAATATGGGTCACACCACTCTTCCGCTTCCTAATCTTTATCGTACGTTACATCTTTAAAATGTTTTAATTACTCCTTCCATTATTAAAAATCTTATTTATGTTCATCGTTTCGTTTGTGAAAATAATTGTTCTATTGAATTTGACTCTTTTGGATAATCTGTGAAGGATTACCGCACCAAACAAATTCTCATTCGATGTGACAACATTGGTGACCTTTATCTCGTTACTTTTCCAACTACTCAAGCTTTTGTATCCATTGCTCCGTCAATTTGGCATCAACGTCTTGGTCATCCCGGTCATCACATGTTCAAGAATCTAGTTAATAATAATTATATTTCTTGTTCGTCTATTATAGACCCTACTTTATGTCATGCATGTCAATTGGGAAAACATGTTAAGTTACCTTTTAGTTATCTAGTCTGGTTCACATTTTCCTTTTGAATTAATTCATTCAGATGTTTGGACATCTCCCATTCAAAGTTTAAGTGGAATTAAATATTATGTTATTTTTATTGATGATTATTCTCACTTTGTATGGGTATATCCTATTCGTTTCAAATATGATGTTTTTGACAAGTTTGTGCATTTCCGATCATTTGCCAATAAAGAATTTGAAACTGATATCAAAACCTTTCAGTCTGACAACGGAGGTGAGTATAACAATCATAAATTTCATAATCTTTTTTCACACAATGGCATTAAATTTTGTTTCTCGTGTCCTTATACTTCTCAACAAAATGGTAAATCTGAATGGATGCTTCGCACTCTCAACAATGCCATTCACACGCTTTTGTTTCATGCTCGGCTTCCTCCCACCTATTGGGCGTAAGCCCTTCACATGGCGGCTCATCTCCTTAACATACTTACCTCCGCCACCCTTGGCAATGACACCTCCTTTCATAAACTTTACAATAAAACTCCAACATATGATCACCTTCGCGTCTTTGGTTTCCTTTGCTTTCCTCACATCAATGCTCCTCATAAACTCTCCCCGAGATCCACCCCTTGAATTTTTCTTGGTTATCCAACCAATCACAAAGGCTATCGTTGTTTTAATCTCGACACAAACAAAATAATCATATCCTGCCATGTGGTGTTTGACGAAACAGTCTTTCCTTTTGGATCCATCACACCAAATATTGCACCGTCTTACTCTTTTCTTGACAATTCTGTTTCATCTCACCCTCTTGCATATACCCCGCCCCCTAATACTCCATTCAAGGATGATGCTCCTCACGAGCCATCTCGGATCAAAACACTAGCACTTCCAATCAACCATCCTCTCACAACATCCCTCTTCAATCTACCTCCTCATCTTCGGACTTCTGCAACCTCCCAAACTCACCTACTCTTGGCTCTCATCAGTCAAATCTGATTACGTCGATTCCTTCTAATTCTCCAATCTCTACTCCTTCTCATGAATTTACTAATCCTCCTTCCAATGTCACTCAATCTCAACATCCTATGCTCACTCGTGCGAAACACGAAAATTTTAAACCTGTTCGCAAACTAAACCTTCACATTGATTCCTCTTTTCCTATCCCTAAAAATTATCTACAGGATTTTAAAGATCCAAACTGGCTTAATGCAACGACTAAAGAATATACTGCTCTTATCTCTAACGAAACTTGGGTACTTGTTCCAAGACCTCCTGCTGCTAGTGTTATTAACTGTATTTGGTTGTTTAAAAAAGAAACATGATGCAGATTCGTCGTTATCTCACTATAAAGCCCGTCTAGTTGCTAATGGACGAAGTCAGCGTCCCGGAATTGATTGTGATGAAACGTTTAGTCCTGTCGTTAAGCTCGCCACCATTCGCACCTTTCTTACTATTGCTGTCACACATAAGTAGCCTATTAGAAAGCTTGATGTAAAGAATGCTTTTCTTCATGGGAATTTACAAGAAATGGTATACATGTAAAACCACCAGGTTTTAGAGATCCCTCTCGACCAGATTTTGTGTGTCTGCTTCAGAAATCTCTTTATGGTCTCAAACAGGCACCTCGGGGTTGGTTTTAGCGATTTGCCATGTTCATTTCACGCACTGGGTTTGTTCATAGCCGGTGTGACACTTCTTTATTCATATACAGACAAGGCTCTCATACGGCATACCTATTATTATACATGGATGACATTGTTCTTACTGGTTCTTCTCCTAATTTACTGACTCACATTGTCTCTCTCTATTGAGTGGTGAGTTCTCTATGTCGGATCTTGGGGACCTCCACTATTTTTTGGGTATTAGAGCTACCCAATCGGCCGATAGATTGTTCTTGTCTGAACAAAAATATGCAATCGAAATTCTCAATCGAGCTTCTATGTCTTACTGCAAGCCCGCTTCTAGTCCAGCTGATTTATCTGCAAAGTTGGATGGATCTGGTCCTCCTATTGATGATCCTACTTTATATCGCAACTTAGTTGGTGCATTACAGTATCTTACATTCACTCAACCTAATATCACATATGTTGTGCAACAGATATGTCTATATAAGCATGACTCGCCTAAACCTCATTTCACTGCTCTAAAACGTATTTTACCTTATGTTCGAGGTACTACAGCTTATGGGCTTCAGTTATATTCTTCACCTAGTCATTCTCTCATTGCATACTCCGATGTTGATTGGGGTGGTTCCCAGTGACTCGTCGGTCTACTTCAGGATATTGTGTCTTTCTTGGTCACAATCTTCTCTCTTGGTCCTCCAAATGTCAGAATACTACATCAAGGTCGAGTGCTGAAACTGAATACAGGGGTGTTGCTAATGCGGTGGCTGAAACATGTGGGATTCGCAACTTACTTCTTGAGCTTCATTATCTGCTTGCTAAGGCTACCATTGTCTATTGTGATAATGTGAGTGCTGTTTACATGTCATCTAATCTGGTTCATCACCAACGTACAAAACACATAGAGATTGATCTCCATTTTGGTCGAGACAAAGTCCCCACTAGTCATGTTCGTGTCCTTCATGTTCCGTCTTCTTCTCAATATGCTGATATTTTTACAAAGAGTTTGCCATCTTTGTTCTTTGATTTTCGATCCAGCTTGAACATTCGTGAGCATACCCTCGTTCAACTTGCGGGGAGCTGTTAGTGTAGGATATATAGTATGTATGTGTATTCATTTATTGTGTGGCCCATGTATTTGGCCCTTTTATGATGTATCGTGTATATATATATATATATATATATATATATATATATATATATATATATATATATATATATATATATACATACATACATACATATATATACATATATATATATGTATATATATATATATATATATATATATATATATATATATATTGAGGGTATGCAATATAATGCTTTATGGGAAATATAGACGATTTCAGTGATGAAATCACTAACTTTCTAATACATATGACTCATTATTTATACTACAAAAATAAGATGAAAAATGAGTTATAATATAAATGCATATTATGATAGTGCATTATTAAATTCATAAAACACATTGAAATGGTTGTTACTAATGCTAAATAATGATGGAGAGTTGTGGAGACAAGGGGAATCTAAAGGTCATTCACAAACTAATATTGTGTAACACTCTTACTTGAGTGATGATTGTATCATACCTCGTTAAAACCTTAATAGATAAAACCTCATGGAAAAAATTCTTTATTAAGGAAAAAGAGTAAATGATTAATAACAGACATTGGAAAAAATGTCTCGTTAAAAACCTTGCTAAGAAAACTCAGTAGGAAAAGCTTAGCTAGGGAAATGAGTTTAATATGTTTCCATCTCCTCCTGATCATCACAACACTTGATTTCCTTGAAAGGTCACATATCAATGTTCTGTACCATATTTTCAAATTTGGATGTAGGAGGCCATGCTCTTTTTGAATATCATGAGTTAAAAAAAACTTTGGTGATATATTTTTGGCTATGTCTACTTTGATAAACACAAGCCACATTATCTTCATATAGAACATCCTTGTTAGAAGTTATACCATAATTTTCACGAATATGATGAGTTAAATTTCTTAACAAAATACATGCACGATTTGCCTCATAAATTGATATAATCTTTGTATGGTTAGAAGAAGCAGCAACTAAAGTTTGTTTAACAAAACGCTAAGAAATTGTGGTACCACCACAAGTGAATAAATAACATGTTTGGGATTGAGCTTTGTGTGGATCAGATAAATATTCAACATCTGCATAACCATTTAACTACCCATTTGATGCATTTAAGTAGTATAAGCCCATATCCATTATACATCGAAGATATCGAAGAATGTGTTGACTCTATTCTAGTGTCTTCTTATTTGGAAAAAACTACATCTTGCTAATGAGTTTATAGCAAAAGATATATCAGGTTTGTATTATTAGCATGATACATTAGTGCACCATTAGCACTTAGATATTAACTTCGGGACCAATTAGTTTTTCATGTTTTTCACAAGGCCGAAAATTGGTCCTTTGTAATCTAGGTGCCTTACCATCATCGGTTTACTCAATGGATGTGAGTTATCCATATAAAATCTCTTAAGCACTTTTTTTAGATAAGTGGATTGACGTACAAAACTTCGTCCTTGGTGTGCTCACTTTGAAGACCCAAACAAAATTTCGTTTTATCAAGATCTTTCATTTCAAAAAAAAAAATTCAAACAAGAAATGGCCTTTTCCAACTCTCCAAGAGTTCCAATTATGTTCAAATCATCTATGTAAACAAAAATTATAACAAATTTTAATCCAAATCTTTTTATGAATACACGTCACATCGTGGCACCCATAAGAGGCACACGATCTTCAATTGCCATGCCACGTCGTGGCATACAAGTTTCCTCAAAAACCATGTATTTGACTCCTTTATATCATCAACTGGTTCATTCTGGGAAATGGGTGTTACAACAAGTATATATATCGCCTTGTTTCTTTTTTCCACTATAAAATGGGGTAAGGATAAATGATGTTTAAGAAATATTTGTGAAAATTGATGACGTGAAATGGAAGTAAAAACAGATTAGGAAATTTTGTAAAATGTTAGGGACTTAATTAGTAAAACATCATTTCAATGACTTTCTACAACACGTAGATGCAAAACACACATACATAATTTTCCAAATTAAGGCATGTCCCCATTAAGACCATTAAGTAAATAACATTCAGCCCCTAATTCAGATGAACAAAACTCCTGAACATAGAGAGTTAAGAGAAATTGTACAAGAAAAAAAAACCTAACAAAATAAAGCATAAATTAGGAGAGGTAACATACCTTGTTAAAACACCCTGAATGAGGTAGTGTGGCTCCTATTGGAGGATGGTTGGAAGCTATGTTGGTAGGGTCATCATGAAGCTCTATAGTCTATACCACGAAGAGTAACTCATCTTCTAACTAGTTACAATCTAAAATAATATGATGTGTCAGCAATCTTTTTTCCGCTCAAAACATGTCTACATTGGTGATATTGAAAAAAAAAATATTGGAACTAACTTGAATTTGCATGGCCTCCTTAAGTTGGAATGCCACCTCAGCAATCGCCGGTCGTTTTTCCCGAGTTTTTTCCAAGCATTGATACGCAATTGCTGAAAACTTGAGCAGTGTACTTGGTTTGATATCTTTCCTTATTTTGGGATCAGTAATTTTGTCTATGTCTCTACTTTTGTAGCTAGCTCGAGCCAAATGATGGAGGAATCGCCGTTCGTCATTGTAACTGAAATCACACGCGAGCCTTCCACATAATACTTCAAATAAAACCACACCAAACGAATAAACATCTGATTCTTTTGTTAGAAAACCTGTTTTTTCGTATTGTGGGTCACAATAACCATGTGTGCCAGCAATGTTAGTGATGACAAACGTGTTCTGTTGATTTGCTAGACCTATTCTTGACAGCCCAAAATCAGCAAGTTTTGCATTCCAATTCTTATCCAACAAAATATTTGAACTTTTTATATCACGGTGTATTATTGTGTGTTTTTCTGCCACGTGATTATGAAGATAGTCCAATGCAGAAGCAACATCAATGCATATTTTTAGAAGTTGTGGCCATGAAGGTCGAACCAATATAGAAGTGTCAAGTAAATATGTATCAAGGCTTCCATTGCTCGCATATTCATAGACAAGGATCATCTCCTTGTTATCATCACAAAACCCTACAAGGGTTATAATGTTTTCGTGTTGATATTGTGAGAGAAGTGTGAGCTCAGTGTGGAACTCCTTGTTACCTTGAAACCCAGTGACATCTAACCGTTTTACAGCAACTACTTGGTTTACATGATCAGCCCAGAAGAGGATTCCCTTGTAGACCCTTCCATATCCACCCTTCCCGATGAAGTTTCTTTCGTTAAAGTCTTGGGTACAATCTTTTATGGTGTGAAGAGGGATTTTGAGATCATTTATTTGCTTAATCTAAATGTAGTCAGGAGTAATTAATATTCATCAAGTCTAAAACAACATATACACAAAAAATTTATGAAACTAACCTTTGGATGTGTTAGCAGTGTTCGATGAGTTCGATCTGAACTTTCGGGGTCAAGTGGAGGTATACTATGAGTATACATATCTGCCCTCTGAGCAACCTCCGCATATTCTAATATCTATGCACACATACACAACAATAATTTACCAAAATGACATCAACATAAACAATAATCGTCAAATGAAATTCTTGAAGCATGAAAAATCTCCAACATTTACCTCTGTATCATTTTTATGCTTCTTCGCTGCATTGTTACAACACATTTCAAACAAAAATAAGAATATTCAAAAACAAAATCGAAAAAAGATCAAAGAAGCAAAAAAACACCACAACATATATCATACGGACCTAAAAGAATTGCATTACAAACTCCACATTTGTAGACTAGAACTTCTGGAGGCTCCAACAGAGCTTTCCAGCAACTTGGGCATCGAACTAACTGGAGTTTAGTGTTCACCTTTGGATATTGTAGTAGCGAGTGATTTGAACTTTCGGTGTCATGTGGAAATACATTATTACCATAAATTTTTGCCTTTTGAGCAAAATCTGTGTGTGCTACCAATATCTATCCATACACAAACAAAAATAATTCACCAAAATTTGCATCGATAAATATAAGTACTCTCAAGTCAATTTCTTGAAGATAGAGAAATATCCGGCATTTACCTCTGTATCATGATCTGGATCAACTCTCTCGCATTTATCCTTCTTCACTGCATTGTTACACCACATTTCAAAAAAAAAACATAAAACATTTGAAAAAGAAATCAACCGAAGATATCCTACGAACCTATAAGAATTGCATTACAGCCTCCACATACATAGACCGGAACTTGTGGTGGCTCATACTGAAATTTCCAGCAACATGGGCATCGAACTAACAGAAGTTTATCTTTTCCAATATAAAGAACTAACCGGTGTTTAGTGCTCATTTTGATGCTCAGATTTATGAACTGCTAGTGGCTTTTGAAAACCCGGAAATGTTGAACAAATAGAATTATTTAGCAAATTAATGATTAACAGATGCTAATTGGTTAATTATGAAAGAAGCCCCCATGGAATTAAAGACCTCTGTTGACCGAAAAAGAACGGTGGAAATTTTGAACCAAAATGTAATGGACAAGAACCCAATTCTGGAAATTAGGAACACATAATATTACCCCTTTTGTCAAAAGATCCAAAACCCAACAAATCAAGAACCGGTAATCAATTATAGTTTAAGGGGAAAAAAAGTGATTTTATAAAAAAAATTACATTGGTATTGGAGGAGAAATTGAGAGAACGAGCATGAGAAATATTGTTATCAAAGATCCAAAATTTGAAACATAGATTCAAATCAAGAACGAGGCATATCAAAATAGTATTGCAAGAAATTAGTGTTTCGCGAGAAAAGAAAAACATGAGAGATTCTTGATGGATCTAAGCTTCGAAACAGAGAACCAAATCAAGAACTACGAATTAACAAAAACGACATTTGTTACTGTATTTGGAATGAAGAGAATAAGAACCTGAAAATTTGTTAGGAAATGATGTTGTTCATATGAAGTCTAGAAGATGAAACAGTTGGGAACCGAAGACGAAGTCCTGTTATAGGCGACTAACTCGAAATTAGTGTGCATATAAAATTATAAATGTAAAAGGAAAACATTATTATTATTATTATTATTATTATTATTATTATTATTATTTTTATTATTATTACGTTAAAACCTATGGTTTTTACGGGTAAAAAAAATCAACTATTGATAATTTAAAATGATAATAGAAAATCAAAGATTTATAAAAGTTATTAAATTAGAAAAATAAAAGTTTTGTGTATAAGTTTACAATGATTAGTTAAAAACTTAAATTTAATATAGACAAAACTGCATTTTTGGTCCCTGTGGTTATCCAAAAAGTGTGGATAAGGTCCAAAATGTTTTCAACTTGCACCATTAGTCCAAAAACTGAAACTTTTGTGGTTTTGGTCCCTGAAAATTTTAAAATTACTTAGAAAGACTATTTTGCCCTTCCATTTTGTTTATTCCATTTTTTATGTATTTCAGTAATTCAGTAGTTGAAAAAAAAAAAGCAAAAAGAAAATATTATCAGCACCCCTCCCACCCCCACCTCTTACGCTGATAACCCTACCTATCTCTTACTGATTTAATCCATAATCATACATTGATACACATACATAAACTATGAACATAATGAAGTTTTGGGAAAAGATTATGCAGATTCAACACATATGAGCACACATAATGAAGTTTTGGAAAAACTGATGTGGATTAAACACACATATGTGCACACACATACCTCTCTCTCTTTATTGCGTCTCTCATTCTCTCTTCCTGATTCAACAAACACACACACACACATACTGATAAACCAGATTCAGAACATTGATAAGCCAACACCTCCTTCTATTACTCTCTTTCTTGAGTCTCTCATTCCAGCAAAGGATTTTCACCATCGGAGAAACCTCCAAGAGCGAAGCGATCATCAGTTTATGTGTGTAGTTGTTAAGATCCGAGAGTTTAGGGTTTTTAGATGCTCATGTGGTGTCAATTTTTGTGTTCATCGGTGTATGTATGTGATGAAGTTATGATTTTCAAGCACTTGTCTAGCACCATTATTTCCATTTCTCAATTTCTTGAAGGCCCAATCTCCAAATTCTGATTTAATTTCTTGAAGGTGCAATATAGAGATTCTGATTCCTTACAGTGACTCAAGTTCACCACCAAAGTTGTTGCAGATATGGGTTTTAACTCATGGTTGTTTTTGTGTGTGGTGAACCCAATAGAGAAAGGGAGGGGTGGGGTTTACGAATTGGGAGGGTAAGTTAAGATGCTTTAGAAGATTGAAACCCCATTTTTCATGAGAATCGGTTTTTCGGGGAATTCCATTTGAGATAAAAAAACTGCTCCAATTCTAAGGAATCATTTCAGTGACGGTGGTGGCTTAAGGTTCTTTGAGGTGGGTCTAAAATTATGTTACCTGGTGTTTTTGTCCTTGAAGGGATGATGAAGACGATGAGGGAAAGAGGGTTTTTCAAGTGAAGAGAGAGAGAGAGAGAGAGAGAGAGAGAGAGAGAGAGAGAGAAAGAGAGAGAGGGGTTACCAGTGGAGAGGGATGGATGGGGTAGGATTTTATTTTATTTTTATTTTTTTAAACATTTAAATACTAAATTAATAAAGAAAATAGAAAAAACAAATCAAAAGGGTAAAAGAAAACCATTAAATTTCTTGCTTTGGTAAAGTAGCAGACATTGTAGTTCTCCCATTGCTTTGATTCATCTTTTTTCTGCGACATTTGTATATTTTTGTGATCGGGTAATTACTAAACACCCTTCTCAAAATCATATCTGTAAAAAGGAATGGGTTGGTTCATTCCATTCCAGTGGTTTAATGAAACAAATCCTTTTTCATCCCATTGTCTTAATGAATCATCCCATTCCTTCCCGAAGTTCATCATACAAAAACACTTCATGACACTCTTCGTTAAACTGATGATGCCAAAAAAGGGGGAGAATAATCAAGAACTAGTAATGATTATTACAACTTCATTATAGGCTGACCATTCTGAGTCAAGAAGGGAGAATAATCAAGGACAAATGGTTTTCTTTCAGTCTGAAGCAATGAATAATGACGAGCCCATTCCAGACGTTGATGATCAGTCGGAGATCTACGAGTATGAAGGATTCCTTGACTTGGATTTTATGGCACAAACTGTTGTTCCTCTAAGTGTTGTTTACCCATGATGCATATTCTGAGGGGGAGATTCCTTAAATAACTATTAGCGACATTGGCTCTAATGATGATCAACTTAATCCTAGAAAAAGAAAGACTTCCTTCTTAGGGGGAGAAAATGACGCTGAAGCTGGAAGTTCCTCAGCTGCTGGTGGTTCTTCATCCCCTCCTCCTAAGAAATGCAAGTTAACAGATGATTTGGAAGATTTAGCTAAAGATTGTAAAATGACCGTTGAGGAGGTCAGAGAACTTATGTTGGAACATAATGCTTCGATTCGAACAATAAGAGATGAAACTTGATTTATCAAAATTCTCAGACCCTTGCATCAGTTGATGCTCACGAGACCTATACTCAGCGTTCCAATATTTAAGTGGCCAAATGAAGCAGAGTCTCTAAGTTGAATGATCGAATCAACTAGAAGAAATTTGGAAATGTTCTAGGTCGAAGATATCAAACTGATCCTTGATGGGTTTTAGCCATAAGAACATCCTATGTGCTCATGCAACCCTAATGCTTGGATCTAGGTTTCTCTATTGTACATGCTACTCATCCAAGACTTTAAACCCTAATTCTAGCATAAAAGCAATCATATTAACATGAGAAATAGGTTTAAGATATTACCTTGATTGTTATGTAGCAATAATAATCTCAAATCCTCCTTGTAATGACTTTAGAAAGCTTAGAGTCACAAATGTCACTCCTCTAATGGTTCACAAACACCAAGAGCAAGAGGATGAAGAGGAGAAGAGAAGGAGCTGCCCAAAAATGTGTGGAAACCCTAGAGAACAAGTTCACCACGTTTTTGAGGCTTAAGGGTACTATATATACATGTAGGCTATTAGGGTTTTAAACTAGGAAACCCTAATTTGGATGCTTAGGCCCTAAGCAACCCATGGACCCTTTACTAACAAGCCTTGGACGATTTCTAATGGGTTTCCCTATAGAATTCGTCCAACCTTATATTATAAGGTAATCCATAGCCCAATTGCAATTATCTTATAATTACAATTCTAGTCCCTTAAGTTTAATTAATCTCTTTTAGCCACAAACTTAATTCTTATTAATTCTTGACTAATATTAATTAAACAATATGATTTCTCCTTTAATATATTATTCTCATAATATATTAATAAATCATATTTAATCCTTTCTCAACAAAATTCATCCTATCAAGTTGCTTTGGTGAAGGCAACCCAAAAGGACCATGCACCGTCGGGTCAAGTACATACCAGAATAGTTATGGACTTAGACACTAATCCAACAGTCTCCCACTTGGATAAGTCTAATAAGTATTACGCGTATGACTTCAGATCCTGATCTGCAATCGTAGCTTTCTAAAGCCACTGTCAACTCTGTTCTTATCAGATACGCGTGTCCTTTAGATAAGGGATCATATATTCCTCCATTCTAGATATTATCGTATAGACTGAGACATGGATCTAAATCATTCTCTCTGTCTATGTGTTGTTTCCCGAATTCAGATTTATGACGACTGACAACAGACTACAATTGAACACATCAATTTAGTCCCGGCTTGGCTAAGCGCTTAGGTGCCATCACTAAATCATTGAGGGGCCCATAGATATCGCTTTTATCCTACTTTGGATAAAAGGAACGGATAAACTTTGACTCAATGCTCGCTTGCACTCACTCACCAAATCACACACAACAATATGTTTTATAACACCAAGTTACTGGTGCGTTTACGTATTATCAATGTGCAACCGACTCGAAAGATACAACTCACACATCTCGGTTTCAAGAATATAAGATATTATTGTCTCACCAATCACTCGTGATAAAATCCATGAAGTGATCCAAGTGAGCGTGGGTTTAATCCAATGCTCAAATCATATTCATAAGCACTCATGAATGTTGTAGCAAACAATTTCTTATGTCTAATGCTCTTTAGACAATCCACACACCAATTCATGATAGTCTTCATTCATACCTACTTCCAACATATGAACGACTGTGGTCCGTTCGAACAATTTGATTGTTCTGAACCAATTTAATTATTCGGGAAGTCAAAACATGCAAAGTGAAACACAATAATAATACTAATCCCATATGGTCTCAAACTTTTGAGTATAAATAAAACACCTTTTATTTATCACCATATCGATTACTCATTATTTTTCGTTTCGGGTAATCAACTTCTTACTTGAATTATTACCACACTTGTCCCATGCTCTTAGCATGCACACAATGTTTTCCTATGGTTCTTACTTTGTGAAATAGATCAAATGAACACATTTTCAATCATACTCATTTTCACAACTCCCAATCCTTTCTACAAGTGAAAGAATATCAAATTCTTTCCACTTATAGAATATGCTAGATCTTAACATTTTATGCAACGATCCTTTCGTATTATCACTGCACTAAACTCACAAGGACTATTGCCAATGAAATTACAAAACTCTCTATCGGAAATTGTTACAAGACAATTCCATAGATGTGATGTCTCTTACTCAAAGTACATTCCTTTGAACATCCTTTTGCATAAAAGTTTCTAATCTAGACATAGATTCTTAATATCTAACTCCCAATATGGAAACCTTTCCATACTTACCATATGACAACTCATTCTTAATAGAATCTTATCTATTCATAATAATGTTGATATGCTCCATCCAATATCATACTTCCAACTACTCACAAGCGACCAATCCTCAGCGAGCTTTGGATCGTCCTTTGATAGTTGTTTAATTATCTTAGTCAAAACCAGTTCTAGTCCTTTTTCCCTCTAAATGCGCTAGACATTTGGAAAATTTTAGAATGGTCAAATATTATAGCATTTGCAATCGATCCTATACCCGAAGTGTATTGGACACGATGCATAACGTCTTACATGAAGATTTAATACTTTATCAATCTTCTGCCATAATATTTTATGTGCTACATTCTTATAACTCGAATTATGAAGAGGGATGCCGTAATCATAATCGAAATTTAAGAACATACTATGTATCCTTGACTAAATTTATTAAAATTTCTCAATCTAAGCTTTAGATTTTGAAACGAAGTACAATATTCTCTCCCTTAATTATAGAAAAACAACTTTACATCCTTACTACTTTGCAAAGTATAATTCTTGTTTTCTATAATTAATATTGCTAACTTGCAATACTTGCCTTAATAATCATACAATCATAACATTTATGCTCCCATTATCATGATGATTATTATAAACATAACACTTATGCTCCCACTAGCTTTGACATGCATTTAGAAAACAGCTTAACTTACAGAAAAACAATACCTATTGAATTTCTTAAGTTCATATCTCTAATACTTAATGCTTTGATAATCTTTTATCTAAGCTTCTTAATCTCATACACCTTTATCCAAGATAGCTCATATGTGTGTCTTAAACAATTCAGACTAATTGCCAAATCTCACAATTTGAATTATGGAAAGGGATACCATAACCATAATCGAATTCGAGAATACAATTTCACAATCACTATCTTCTTAAAATCTTTCTTAGTGAAAGCATTTCTCGTAGTCATTTTCATGAAGGAGGGAATCTTATGACACTTAGATTTTAATGGTGTATGTGTTCCAATCCATGTGAAGTTGTCAAAAAAAAAAAAAAACAAAGTTTACGACAAATTCAAACTCATATGGACCGAACTTTCTCAATCTTGATTTCTTGCCTTATGGTAACACGGCTGCCCACCATGTCTTCCAAGTAGTTAAGAATTTCACCCTTTCCCATCAATGTACTTTTCATTGATTAAGGTCCTTGCCTTTTATGCATTCAAATGAGAACTCATAGGGCTCACATGCATAATTAACTTAATTGGAACGACACAGAAACAAGATAATGTCAACACGATAGGTTCTAAACATCAACTCGTGTGCTAGTGATGATCGATAAGGTTTATTCTTGGTAAGTTCTTGAACTTTTTCAAGACCATTAAGACTCCCAGTGACTCCTTGACATATAAGATTCTCTTGTCAATAAAACATTTCTTGACAAACAAATATTCAAGAGTTACTGTAGTTTCTCATCAAGACAAAACACTTCACAAAATTGGTCCTAGTTGATCTTTGTCTTATCCAAGACATCACAACTTTCCAATTTCAAATGTGGAAGAATAAGAAAACTTTTTCCATATTCTACATTTGATGAGTGTTATAAACCTTCTTAAGACTTGTCACTCAATGTCACAATCTTAACTTTAAGACTTGTTTTGGAATGAAGTATGATTGACTTCTTGATTTAACCATTTCTTCAATTCTCGATTCCTCTTCTTAGACATACAATTGCACTAAGACTCACTTAGAGGTTCAATTGAGATATGGTTCTTAATCATTAAGACCTATCATAAAACATGATAAAAGGTACTCTCCCTTCTTCTTAGAATAGAGAAACTTTTATCTTTCTGCCTACTTGATTCTTCTTATTCGTTCTGCTATTGATATAAACCTTTTTCAATCAACTAAGAATTGCACTTAATCTCATAAGTGTAATCATATTTACTTAACCTTAGTAAATCATGATGAATATCTTTGTTACTCTTGCGGTGGACTTGATCAACACACAACCTTGTGTACTTGATCTCTTATTCCTTCACTTAACGATGGTTACAAAGACTAGTTCTTGTTCTTGGTGAACATGAAGCTTGGAATCAAGCTGCAATAATTCAACGATTAAAAATATCTTCTCTCTTGGTGATCTGTGAATTATGTTTAGTTGATGTATTTAATATTGCTTGTTTATTCTTTTATAGACAGTGTTGAGGGGCAGATATCTTAGAGAAAGGAAACTCATTTATGGCTCTTCAATTCAAATGATTTGCTGAATCAGGTCTTTATCTCATTTTTGAAAAAGATGCATAGATTTTGCTTTTAGAAAACTTTCTTGCTTGACTAACTCTTTTGCTTTATTCTCTTATTACTATTATATTTCTTATTATTATATTATCTTGTACCATATTAAATGAATTGATGGTGAATACTAAATTCTAGACTACAACTTAACTTTATGATACAGAAGATAAACCACTTCTTGTTGATAAGTTTACAATGTTTATGATTCACACTAATTCCATCTCAGTGTGATTGAAACACTCCATTCTCTCCTTTAATGTATTCTTCATAAAACTTAACGATTTACTGTGATATACCACACACTGATAAAAGTTTGAAACTTTGTACTGATGGTTAGTCTACGTACCATAGGTTATCACACGCACCAATCCCTTATTACCCTTAAATTCTTCTTAAAAGCTTTATGGTTTAACGTAACATACCATACGCTGATGAGATCTTGAAAAATATGTGACTATGGTTAGGCTACGTACCACATCTTATCACATTCATCAATCCATTCTCTCCATACATTCTACTTTAAAATTCTATGATTCAGCCTATGAAACCAGACGTTGATGAGAATTCGAAAACTCTGTGATGATGGGTATATCATGTCCCATGATGTATTATGCACACCTACCCATTCTCTCCTAAGAACTCTTCTATTAAAGAAGTTAATGATTCATTGTATTTCCATGCACTGATAAAACCTTGACACTCTTTTCCGATTGGTACATTTCATACCAGAATGTATTACACACATCATTCCATTCTCTCCTTTTATTCTTATAATAAAAGAAGTTGATGATTTAGCGTATAAAACCATATATTGATGAGACCTCGCAATACTGTGTCAGCGAATGATAGTTCAAACTCATGCTATCATGAGACATCACAATCTCACTTGATTGTCAGTTGCATTCTTGATCCGGTGATAGAGTAACTTTGATACGTTGACTGCTTTCACTGATAATTCATGCCACTGACGCTATGTCTCTCTGATACACTTATCTCAACGGTGACTTTTGGATGACGATTAAAAGATATAACAATATCTTGGAATACGAGACTTTTGCGGCTCCACTTTCTCCAATCATGATTACGCAAAAGGGAAGAAAATTTACGGATAAATTAGGAGAACTATCTCTCCTACATCACCTTTACAACTTATTTAAGCAGTCAAACTTCTCTCTTAAAAAGCCTCTCTCTATCATCATCTTCCTCAAGTTTTCATCATGTCGAAGGTTCTCTATGTGTTTGCTCCTGATACTAATGTGATCAAAGGCCCCCGTACTCCTGATTCTCCCATTGACGTTCAAGAAAACAACGTTGCGTTCTATGATATCATCCCAAATCAGTACAACAGATCATGGACTGAAGACTTCATCAACTAAGTCAAAAGCTACCCTCTTTGGTATGCATTATGTGATTTCTCAAAGCCATTCTACCTTAAGCATGTATGTGAGTTGTACTATTCCTGCTCTGTTGACTCTAATGCTCAAACCATTAGTGGAAGCATTAGAGACAGTCACTCTAGGGTTGTTATCAATGCAACATCCTTTCAAACTGCTCTTCATTTTCCACAATCAAATAACTATTCTGAAACCCCTTCTGAAGAAAGACGCAAGTCTGTTCGTTTAATATTAGGGTGGAAGTACTTATCATGGGTAATTGGAAAATGTCTTGGACATAATACTTGAAGCTTATATCAGTTAAACCTATTTGAGCAACGAATCTTGTACAACATGACTTGAAACAAAAGACTGGATTTTTCTCAACTCTTTTTGATCAACTAGTTGAGTGTGTCACTAGGAGCAAGATGCCAACATATGTTCCTTATCCTCATTGGCTTGCACTAATTCTGGATCGTAATGAAGAGGGTTATAATTTCAATCATGGAGTCTTCATACCAATTCTAGTCCTTTTATCAAAGATTATCAATGTTGGTCCCTTTGATGGAGATATGCATCTTACCCGGAGTATGGAGAATTGGGTTACAAATCCCTATGTTTTTGAAACCTCTAAATATCAAGAAGAGAATTATAAGGGAAATAATGAAGATGGTGTTGATAGTGCTAATGATGAAGTAGACACTGATGATGAAGAAGACGTTGATGATGAAGAAGATGAATCATATGCTGATATAGGAGAAACCTTTGTTCAGGGAATGACTAATTCTCCTCCAAGATTGAACCAACATGTTCGCTTCTTCTACAAGATATAGTATAACACGGATCAACCCCACTTCAAGTGGAAACTACTGATCCAATGATTCAAGATGTGAATTCTCCATGATCAGCGTCCCCTTCCCCTCATTCACCTGGAAATAACCCTCCTCCACCTCCAACATATCCTTTTCCTTGCACTCCCTCTCCACCTCATGACACTCTTCGTTAAACTGATGATGCCAAAAAAGGGGGAGAATAATCAAGAACTAGTAATGATTATTACAACTTCATTATAGGTTGACCATTCTGAGTCAAGAAGGGAGAATAATCAAGGACAAATGGTTTTCTTTCAGTCTGAAGCAATGAATAATGACGAGCCCATTCCAGACGTTGATGATCAGTCGGAGATCTACGAGTATGAAGGATTCCTTGACTTGGATTTTATGGCACAAACTGTTGTTCCTCTAAGTGTTGTTTACCCATGATGCATATTCTGAGGGGGAGATTCCTTAAAGAACTATTAGCGACATTGGCTCTAATGATGATCAACTTAATCCTAGAAAAAGAAAGACTTCCTTCTTAGGGGGAGAAAATGATGCTGAAGCTGGAAGTTCCTCAGCTGCTGGTGGTTCTTCATCCCCTCCTCCTAAGAAATGCAAGTTAACAGATGATTCGGAAGATTTAGCTAAAGACTGTAAAATGACCGGTGAGGAGGTCAGAGAACTTATGTTGGAACATAATGCTTCGATTCGACCAATAAGAGATGAAACTTGATTTATCAAAATTCTCAGACCCTTGCATCAGTTGATGCTCACGAGACCTATACTCAGCGTTCCAATATTTAAGTGGCCAAATGAAGCAGAGTCTCTAAGTTGAATGATCGAATCAACTAGAAGAAATTTGGAAATGTTCTAGGTCGAAGATATCAAACTGATCCTTGATGGGTTTTAGCCATAAGAACATCCTATGTGCTCATGCAACCCTAATGCTTGGATCTAGGTTTCTCTATTGTACATGCTACTCATCCAAGACTTTAAACCCTAATTCTAGCATAAAAGCAATCATATTAACATAAGAAATAGGTTTAAGATATTACCTTGATTGTTATGTAGCAATAATAATCTCAAATCCTCCTTGTAATGACTTTAGAAAGCTTAGAGTCACAAATGTCACTCCTCTAATGGTTCACAAACACCAAGAGCAAGAGGATGAAGAGGAGAAGAGAAGGAGCTGCCCAAAAATGTGTGGAAACCCTAGAGCACAAGTTCACCACGTTTTTGAGGCTTAAGGGTACTATATATACATGTAGGCTATTAGGGTTTTAAACTAGGAAACCCTAATTTGGATGCTTAGGCCCTAAGCAACCCATGGACCCTTTACTAACAAGCCTTGGACGATTTCTAATGGGTTTCCCTATAGAATTCGTCCAACCTTATATTATAAGGTAATCCATAGCCCAATTGCAATTATCTTATAATTACAATTCTAGTCCCTTAAGTTTAATTAATCTCTTTTAGCCACAAACTTAATTCTTATTAATTCTTGACTAATATTAATTAAACAATATGATTTCTCCTTTAATATATTATTCTCATAATATATTAATAAATCATATTTAATCCTTTCTCAACAAAATTCATCCTATCAAGTTGCTTTGGTGAAGGCAACCCAAAAGGACCATGCACCGTCGGGTCAAGTACATACCAGAATAGTTATGGACTTAGACACTAATCCAACAGTCTCCCACTTGGATAAGTCTAATAAGTATTACGCGTATGACTTCAGATCCTGATCTGCAATCGTAGCTTTCTAAAGCCACTGTCAACTCTGTTCTTATCAGATACGCGTGTCCTTTAGATAAGGGATCATATATTCCTCCATTCTAGATATTATCGTATAGACTGAGACATGGATCTAAATCATTCTCTCTGTCTATGTGTTGTTTCCCGAATTCAGATTTATGACGACTGACAACAGACTACAATTGAACACATCAATTTAGTCCCGGCTTGGCTAAGCGCTTAGGTGCCATCACTAAATCATTGAGGGGCCCATAGATATCGCTTTTATCCTACTTTGGATAAAAGGAACGTATAAACTTTGACTCAATGCTCGCTTGCACTCACTCACCAAATCACACACAACAATATGTTTTATAACACCAAGTTACTGGTGCGTTTACGTATTATCAATGTGCAACCGACTCGAAAGATACAACTCACACATCTCGGTTTCAAGAATATAAGATATTATTGTCTCACCAATCACTCGTGATAAAATCCATGAAGTGATCCAAGTGAGCGTGGGTTTAATCCAATGCTCAAATCATATTCATAAGCACTCATGAATGTTGCAGCAAACAATTTCTTATGTCTAATGCTCTTTAGACAATCCACACACCAATTCATGATAGTCTTCATTCATACCTACTTCCAACATATGAACGACTGTGGTCCGTTCGAACAATTTGATTGTTCTGAACCAATTTAATTATTCGGGAAGTCAAAACATGCAAAGTGAAACACAATAATAATACTAATCCCATATGGTCTCAAACTTTTGAGTATAAATAAAACACCTTTTATTTATCACCATATCGATTACTCATTATTTTTCGTTTCGGGTAATCAACTTCTTACTTGAATTATTACCACACTTGTCCCATGCTCTTAGCATGCACACAATGTTTTCCTATGGTTCTTACTTTGTGAAATAGATCAAATGAACACATTTTCAATCATACTCATTTTCACAACTCCCAATCCTTTCTACAAGTGAAAGAATATCAAATTCTTTCCACTTATAGAATATGCTAGATCTTAACATTTTATGCAACGATCCTTTTGTATTATCACTGCACTAAACTCACAAGGACTATTGCCAATGAAATTACAAAACTCTCTATCGGAAATTGTTACAAGACAATTCCATAGATGTGATGTCTCTTACTCAAAGTACATTCCTTTGAACATCCTTTTGCATAAAAGTTTCTAATCTAGACATAGATTCTTAATATCTAACTCCCAATATGGAAACCTTTCCATACTTACCATATGACAACTCATTCTTAATAGAATCTTATCTATTCATAATAATGTTGATATGCTCCATCCAATATCATACTTCCAACTACTCACAAGCGACCAATCCTCAGCGAGCTTTGGATCGTCCTTTGATAGTTGTTTAATTATCTTAGTCAAAACCAGTTCTAGTCCTTTTTCCCTCTAAATGCGCTAGACATTTGGAAAATTTTAGAATGGTCAAATATTATAGCATTTGCAATCGATCCTATACCCGAAGTGTATTGGACACGATGCATAACGTCTTACATGAAGATTTAATACTTTATCAATCTTCTGCCATAATATTTTATGTGCTACATTCTTATAACTCGAATTATGAAGAGGGATGCCGTAATCATAATCGAAATTTAAGAACATACTATGTATCCTTGACTAAATTTATTAAAATTTCTCAATCTAAGCTTTAGATTTTGAAACGAAGTACAATATTCTCTCCCTTAATTATAGAAAAACAACTTTACATCCTTACTACTTTGCAAAGTATAATTCTTGTTTTCTATAATTAATATTGCTAACTTGCAATACTTGCCTTAATAATCATACAATCATAACATTTATGCTCCCATTATCATGATGATTATTATAAACATAACACTTATGCTCCCACTAGCTTTGACATGTATTTAGAAAACAGCTTAACTTACAGAAAAACAATACCTATTGAATTTCTTAAGTTCATATCTCTAATACTTAATGCTTTGATAATCTTTTATCTAAGCTTCTTAATCTCATACACCTTTATCCAAGATAGCTCATATGTGTGTCTTAAACAATTCAGACTAATTGCCAAATCTCACAATTTGAATTATGGAAAGGGATACCATAACCATAATCGAATTCGAGAATACAATTTCACAATCACTATCTTCTTAAAATCTTTCTTAGTGAAAGCATTTCTCGTAGTCATTTTCATGAAAGAGGGAATCTTATGACACTTAGATTTTAATGGTGTATGTGTTCCAATCCATGTGAAGTTGTCAAAAAAAAAAAAAAAACAAAGTTTACGACAAATTCAAACTCATATGGACCGAACTTTCTCAATCTTGATTTCTTGCCTTATGGTAACACGGCTGCCCACCATGTCTTCCAAGTAGTTAAGAATTTCACCCTTTCCCATCAATGTACTTTTCATTGATTAAGGTCCTTGCCTTTTATGCATTCAAATGAGAACTCATAGGGCTCACATGCATAATTAACTTAATTGGAACGACACAGAAACAAGATAATGTCAACACGATAGGTTCTAAACATCAACTCGTGTGCTAGTGATGATCGATAAGGTTTATTCTTGGTAAGTTCTTGAACTTTTTCAAGACCATTAAGACTCCCAGTGACTCCTTGACATATAAGATTCTCTTGTCAATAAAACATTTCTTGACAAACAAATATTCAAGAGTTACTGTAGTTTCTCATCAAGACAAAACACTTCACAAAATTGGTCCTAGTTGATCTTTGTCTTATCCAAGACATCACAACTTTCCAATTTCAAATGTGGAAGAATAAGAAAACTTTTTCCATATTCTACATTTGATGAGTGTTATAAACCTTCTTAAGACTTGTCACTCAATGTCACAATCTTAACTTTAAGACTTGTTTTGGAACGAAGTATGATTGACTTCTTGATTTAACCATTTCTTCAATTCTCGATTCCTCTTCTTAGACATACAATTGCACTAAGACTCACTTAGAGGTTCAATTGAGATATGGTTCTTAATCATTAAGACCTATCATAAAACATGATAAAAGGTACTCTCCCTTCTTCTTAGAATAGAGAAACTTTTATCTTTCTGCCTACTTGATTCTTCTTATTCGTTCTGCTATTGATATAAACCTTTTTCAATCAACTAAGAATTGCACTTAATCTCATAAGTGTAATCATATTTACTTAACCTTAGTAAATCATGATGAATATCTTTGTTACTCTTGCGGTGGACTTGATCAACACACAACCTTGTGTACTTGATCTCTTATTCCTTCACTTAACGATGGTTACAAAGACTAGTTCTTGTTCTTGGTGAACATGAAGCTTGGAATCAAGCTGCAATAATTCAACGATTAAAAATATCTTCTCTCTTGGTGATCTGTGAATTATGTTTAGTTGATGTATTTAATATTGCTTGTTTATTCTTTTATAGACAGTGTTGAGGGGCAGATATCTTAGAGAAAGGAAACTCATTTATGGCTCTTCAATTCAAATGATTTGCTGAATCAGGTCTTTATCTCATTTTTGAAAAAGATGCATAGATTTTGCTTTTAGAAAACTTTCTTGCTTGACTAACTCTTTTGCTTTATTCTCTTATTACTATTATATTTCTTATTATTATATTATCTTGTACCATATTAAATGAATTGATGGTGAATACTAAATTCTAGACTACAACTTAACTTTATGATACAGAAGATAAACCACTTCTTGTTGATAAGTTTACAATGTTTATGATTCACACTAATTCCATCTCAGTGTGATTGAAACACTCCATTCTCTCCTTTAATGTATTCTTCATAAAACTTAACGATTTACTGTGATATACCACACACTGATAAAAGTTTGAAACTTTGTACTGATGGTTAGTCTACGTACCATAGGTTATCACACGCACCAATCCCTTATTACCCTTAAATTCTTCTTAAAAGCTTTATGGTTTAACGTAACATACCATACGCTGATGAGATCTTGAAAAATATGTGACTATGGTTAGGCTACGTACCACATCTTATCACATTCATCAATCCATTCTCTCCATACATTCTACTTTAAAATTCTATGATTCAGCCTATGAAACCAGACGTTGATGAGAATTCGAAAACTCTGTGATGATGGGTATATCATGTCCCATGATGTATTATGCACACCTACCCATTCTCTCCTAAGAACTCTTCTATTAAAGAAGTTAATGATTCATTGTATTTCCATGCACTGATAAAACCTTGACACTCTTTTCCGATTGGTACATTTCATACCAGAATGTATTACACACATCATTCCATTCTCTCCTTTTATTCTTATAATAAAAGAAGTTGATGATTTAGCGTATAAAACCATATATTGATGAGACCTCGCAATACTGTGTCAGCGAATGATAGTTCAAACTCATGCTATCATGAGACATCACAATCTCACTTGATTGTCAGTTGCATTCTTGATCCGGTGATAGAGTAACTTTGATACGTTGACTGCTTTCACTGATAATTCATGCCACTGACGCTATGTCTCTCTGATACACTTATCTCAACGGTGACTTTTGGATGACGATTAAAAGATATAACAATATCTTGGAATACGAGACTTTTGCGGCTCCACTTTCTCCAATCATGATTACGCAAAAGGGAAGAAAATTTACGGATAAATTAGGAGAACTATCTCTCCTACATCACCTTTCCAACTTATTTAAGCAGTCAAACTTCTCTCTTAAAAAGCCTCTCTCTATCATCATCTTCCTCAAGTTTTCATCATGTCGAAGGTTCTCTATGTGTTTGCTCCTGATACTAATGTGATCAAAGGCCCCCGTACTCCTGATTCTCCCATTGACGTTCAAGAAAACAACGTTGCGTTCTATGATATCATCCCAAATCAGTACAACAGATCATGGACTGAAGACTTCATCAACTAAGTCAAAAGCTACCCTCTTTGGTATGCATTATGTGATTTCTCAAAGCCATTCTACCTTAAGCATGTATGTGAGTTGTACTATTCCTGCTCTGTTGACTCTAATGCTCAAACCATTAGTGGAAGCATTAGAGACAGTCACTCTAGGGTTGTTATCAATGCAACATCCTTTCAAGCTGCTCTTCATTTTCCACAATCAAATAACTATTCTGAAACCCCTTCTGAAGAAAGATGCAAGTCTGTTCGTTTAATATTAGGGTGGAAGTACTTATCATGGGTAATTGGAAAATGTCTTGGACATAATACTTGAAGCTTATATCAGTTAAACCTATTTGAGCAACGAATCTTGTACAACATGACTTGAAACAAAAGACTGGATTTTTCTCAACTCTTTTTGATCAACTAGTTGAGTGTGTCACTAGGAGCAAGATGCCAACATATGTTCCTTATCCTCATTGGCTTGCACTAATTCTGGATCGTAATGAAGAGGGTTATAATTTCAATCATGGAGTCTTCATACCAATTCTAGTCCTTTTATCAAAGATTATCAATGTTGGTCCCTTTGATGGAGATATGCATCTTACCCGGAGTATGGAGAATTGGGTTACAAATCCCTATGTTTTTGAAACCTCTAAATATCAAGAAGAGAATTATAAGGGAAATAATGAAGATGGTGTTGATAGTGCTAATGATGAAGTAGACATTGATGATGAAGAAGACGTTGATGATGAAGAAGATGAATCATATGCTGATATAGGGAGTGACTGTAGAACCCAGCCTATAGCTTTCCCAACAAATATGCTCCATTGCTTTGCCAAATCATTTCTGATTCAGCAACAATGAGCATGTAAGTTAGGTAAATGAGGTTTGCGTCATGATCCATCATATAATACTTTCTTTTGAACTCATTATATGATTCAGGGAGTGACTATAGAACCCAGCCTATAGCCAACTCATCAGGAATTACACACCCAACATTATCAACCTATCAATGTGTGATTTCATTCCTAGAACGTGGGCACACACGGGTTTACCATCTTTATGTTTCATTGCCAATAGGGCTTTAGTGACATTGAACCTTTCAATTCTTCGATCTTGTGGGTTAGGGAGAACAACGGGAGGAGGAGGAGGAAGTGAAGCATGATTTCTTGTTCCTCGATTGAATCATGGAATATCATCTTCATGTGGAATGCTTGTTCCACAGGATTTAGGAAGACCATAGTTGTCGTACTTTGACATCTACAAAACGGGAGAAAACAAATTCAAGTTAGTTGATAGATTGAGTCCTTAATAAATCACCCAAATGAGATATTAAGGCTAGGACCCAACATAATATTCTACAACTCGGGAGAGGGATGCCGTAACCCTAATTGCAAAATATTGAAGGTAAGTGAATGACGATTCACTAATTTTCCACCATGAAAAACAAAAAAAAGATTAAGTTTTAAATGTATTGAAAACTCCTAGATCCTATGAGATTCATTGAACTTTTCAATGGCATGTTTAAATCTCGATATGCCCTTCTAGTTTGTGACTGGGATGCCGAGGATCACAAAGCGGGTGTGAATGACCATGCAAATCTACATGGTGCCCCCACATGTTACGGTCACCTATTCGATGTGCCGGTTAACCACACACGCTCCACCAAACTATGACAAAACATTGAGTCACCCTTTGCTACCTTTGCTTAGAACCATTTAGTGTGCCAGTTAACCACACACGCTCCACTAACGTCTTAGCAAGGGCACAAAGTGTAATTTCATGGAATTGCATCAATTCACTTTTGCCTAAAGTAACTAAGCTTGGGAATTTTATGAAAACATTTAGTTACTTTTATACTTCATTATACTTATAATGGAAGGTTTTTGTCCTATCCTACCCGTTCGGCTAACGACCCTCCACTAGTCAAGAGTGCGGTGGGTAAGAGTGGATACCCATTCAATCGCCATTTTATAGGCAATTTCCTTAAACACCCCTTATAGACCAGCTTCGTGAATGAGGCCTACTAACGGTAAGACTGACTTTTACTCATACATATATATAATGTTAGACTTTTAATGTTATATATAGTATAGGGTGTATTTTACACTTTTAAAATACTAGGTGGTCTAATTTAATAAATTACACTTTTAATTTAATTAAATTATAAACCAAAACTTTATGGATTTACTAAATCTCTTTTAATTATACACTTTAATTAATTAATAAAACCATAAGGGTGTGATTTGAACTTTTCAAAACAATACTAGGGTTTTAGAATTTAACATTCCTAAATTAAACTTTTAATCAACTTTTAAATTCCAAAATTTGAGGGAAAGTTTTGAAACATTTCAAAACATTAGGGTTTCAGCTATTTAAAATTCAAAACAAAACTTTTGAGTTCAAAATTTAAACTATAAAACCTAAAGGGGAAAAATTGAAACTTTTCATAACACAATGATCAAATAACAAATAATATAAATTAAACAATTAATTTCATCATTATCTATATTTGACCTAATTTCAATTTCTTGCAAAATAAGTTACCCAATTAATACAAATAATCAAACTTTATCATATAAGGAAGTTATTATCTAATTAATTGGTAATTATTTTTTGTTTAATCAAGGATATACTCATAAATATGTATAAAATCAGATTTTATAATAAAAACATGTTTATGGTAATTATCCAAAGCCAAAACAGGAAGAAATCCCAAACATGCCTCATTCTGACGCTCGAACTCGCCGAGTACCACACTGTACTCGTCGAGTTGAGGCCTACTCGCCGAGTACACTGTGGTACTCACCGAGTTCATCAGGCAGGGAGCTCAAAATTCGATTTTTCAATTTGAACAAACACACAAGGCATCAATACAATAGAAACCAATCAAGGCTCTGATACCACTGATGGGTTTTAGCCATAAGAACATCCTATGTGCTCATGCAACCCTAATGCTTGGATCTAGGTTTCTCTATTGTACATGCTACTCATCCAAGACTTTAAACCCTAATTCTAGCGTACAAGTAATCATATTAACATAAGAAATAGGTTTAAGATATTACCTTGATTGTTATGTAGCAATAACAATCTCAAATACTCCTTGTAATGACTTTAGAAAGCTTAGAGTCACAAATGTCACTCCTCTAATGGTTCACAAACACCAAGAGCAAGAGGATGAAGAGGAGAAGAGAAGGAGCTGCCCAAAAACGTGTGGAAACCCTAGAGAACAAGTTCACCACGTTTTTTAGGCTTAAGGGTACTATATATACATGTAGGCTATTAGGGTTTTAAACTAGGAAACCCTAATTTGGATGCTTAGGCCCTAAGCAACCCATGGACCCTTTTCTAACAAGGCTTGGACGATTTCTAATGTGTTTCCCCATAGAATTCGTCCAACCTTATATTATAAGGTAATCCATAGCCCAATTGCAATTATCTTATAATTACAATTCTAGTCCCTTAAGTTTAATTAATCTCTTTTAGCCACAAACTTAATTCTTATTAATTCTTGACTAATATTAATTAAACAATATGATTTCTCCTTTAATATATTATTCTCATAATATATTAATAAATCATATTTAATCCTTTCTCAACAAAATTCATCCTATCAAGTTGCTTTGGTGAAGGCAACCCAAAAGGACCATGCACCGTCGGGTCAAGTACATACCAAAATAGTTATGGACTTAGACACTAATCCAACAATCCTATCATCAAAGTAAGATGTACCAAAACCAAGAATAAATCACTCAATATTCATCTGGTCAAGAAAAAGGCCGAGTACGAATACACTGAAGTTATATTCTCGTGTGTTGGTTAAATATGGCTACAACAAGTGGATACAAATTCAGGAGATAGTTTCTAAACACAAAGGTGTTCACGCTTAGGAGGTAAAATGAGCAATTCAACATGTAACGCCCTGACTTCCAGGTATATGATTTTTGCAGCTTTATAACCAAGTCAGGATATCTACTCGGTGAGTCGGTGCCTTGACTCGACGAGTAGGGACGCGTTTGTGGATTAAGTGACCAACTAAGCAAGTTGGTAGACCCGAATCGACGAGTTGGAGCTGGAATAAGAAAACACTAATCCTTAGGGTTTTGGCCCCTATTTAAGGAACACTTAACCCCCTTTGGCACCCTTATAGCCTCCCTTGAATTTAGAAAACCTAAAATCATGCTTAGCCTCCATTGTTGTGTGTTCTAAGCTTAGAATAAGGATTTTAGAGAAAAGAGCTTGGATTTCAAGAAGTCTGGAGCTAAGGGTTGTTGTAGATCCGGATTCTAACCTATCTTGGCATTGTTTTGGAGGTAACAAGTTGTTATCTTCACTCTCCCATAGTTAGATCTCTTCATCTATGGTTTTAGATACCCTTTTTGGGGTTTTGTTGTGATGATTTCGATTTGGGTCTAGATCTGAGGTTGCAACTTCAGATCTGAACTCCTTTAGCCCCTTCCTATCATAAAGCTCCAGTCTGGGTCAAGCAATGGCCTTCACCTTACCTTAAGCTTCTTCTTTAGCCTAGTTTTGGATATTAAGACCATGCATGCATGTAAAGCTTGCATCTTTACGTGATAAATATGTTCTAGAAGGATAGATCTACTGATTGGAACACTTGAATAGCTCAGAATCGACTGGTCTTGTGATGGGTTGTATGGACTCGGCGAGTTAGATAATCCAACTCGGTGAGTCGATGAAGGTTTTGCGATCATTAACTTAAGCTTGGACGCGGCGAGTCTGGGAGATGACTCGACGAATCTTCTGGAGTTTTCCCCGACATCTGGACATGCATGGACTTGGCGAGTAGTAAGTTGTACTCGGCAAGTTGGGTCAACATGGATTGTTGACCATTGACTTTGACCTTGACTTTGATCAAGGGTAGACCAGTTGACTTCCGGGGGTATGTTAGTAAATTGAGAATTTACAGGAATGGTCCATTGGTGGTTATAGGTGTTGGTGTTTAGAGTTGTAATTGCAGGAGTTGACAGTATCATCACGAGCTTCTTGTGAGGCGAGTTATCCTTACTATATCAACAGGGTCTAAGGCACCAAGGCCGGCCCTTTATGGATTGATATTAGGATTATGACATGATATGTTTATTATTTACATCCTAGTAGCTAGGAGAGTGATATGCTTATGCTTAGTGACCTGGTTAGGTCAGTACTCTAATTATATGATGATGCCATGCTAGTGATCAATTAGGACCGTATCCCAGTTTTGGGATGTTGCTATGATTAGTGATTTGTTAGAACGGTTGACTGTTATTGATATGAGTTAGCGTATTATATTTCAGTGCACATGTTCAATTGGTTCGGGGTTGGATTGAGGCGGTCCTGCTTTGTGCTGTAGGCCAACATACCCGGTGGGTGGTCTGGCTAGACAGTAGGCCTTCGAGGCGATCCAGTCATACTGAAGGCTCGGAAGTGGATCAGTTAGACTGTTGGCCCAGCAAGGCGGTCCAGTCAGACTGAAGGCTCATTATGCATGTTGGTCTATAATTGTTGATATGATTATGGTTATACGAGGTTTGGTATTTTGGGGGTAACTCACTAAGCTTTCAGGCTTACAGTTTCAGTTTATTGTTTCAAGTACATCAGGGGATCGCGGCAAGGCAAAGGCGTGATCGTACAGCACATCCTGTTTTGTTTATGTTTCTGGGAAAACTCTGATATGATACATTTTGAAAACAAGTTTGTAATGATTACTTGATTTGGAATGTTTTAAATGTATAAAATTGGATTGAATTTTTATGGGTGTTACACAACACCTAATCAACAAAGTCAAGAAGCTAAACTTAGTGCCTTCAGCTGGTCCATCTCAGTGATTTACCTCATAAAGAACTAGCAAGCCCATAATGTCCAAATATACTAAGTTTCTTCTTCTGTATAACACTCCCTACATCAACAACAAGTTGTTAGTGGGTGTTGAGCCAGTTCAACACATGTTCATTTGGGATCTAGAACATGGTATCTTCTATCTTGACAATAAGAACCAAATTTGCTTTCAACGCACTGAAGATCTTCCTATTGTTCCCATTAAGCATTTGTTCAATCTTTATCTGGGGGGGTATGTGACGTAAAGAACTAGAATGAGGATATCATGTGTTGATCTCTTTTGAACTCAGTAAGCATCTGGATGATCTTCATCTTGATGACTTTAAGTGGTGGAAGCCTGAGATCTTGACTGAAGCTGAAAAATCCTCTAATGATGATTATGATGACTCCTATGAAGATTAGTTTTCACATCATCAGATAGGGGGGATTGTAAAGTCACACCTTATGATATGATGAGTCAAATACTACATGCTGACCACCAGCACCAACATCGGCGCCAGCTTCAGCTCTAGAATGATCAGCGTCAGTGTGAACTCTATGATCTTGGTGATCATATGTATATTAGGCAGTTATACGTTGTATATATGGAATAGATGTCTGATCGGTAATCTTAGTGATTAGGATCAAACCTTTACATAGATTAGTATACATCCCCTAAATAATGGGATCTTCGTTATTGTAATCGTATATAATGTACTATTAGGGTCAAACCCTAATAGAGCTTTGTGTCGTCTTTGTGACCTCGTTCTCTTTATGAAAACCCTCTTTCTTAATGAAAGTGTCTTTGTGATTGTACATGTTCTTTTGTTTTCTGTTTGATCTTTACTTTGTTTATTTGTTCTTTGTTATTCACACTTGAGTGTATCCGATCGATACAAACCTTCATTTTAAGAAACTAATTCAATGATTATGTAACTAGCTACCATTTAATCAATTTAATGATTGAATTATTAACGAATCAATCTAATGATTAATCTTAATATTCATAAGAATTAAACCAAGCATAGTTTGGTTAACTAATGCCCTCTTATATGCTCGAAGTTTATAACTAATGTTACTTAACCCTAGGATTTGATCGATGTCTAGTATTAATAATTTATTATTACAAATTTATTAAGATACAATTTAATATAATTAGATTGATAGTTTAAATAATATATAACTCATATGAAAGCAATAAAAATCGAAAGATTAACATGTAAGGTAAAGTGATTAATCCAAATATAATATATATAATTGCACTTTTATAAATCTAAACAATAATCACACTGTAGTATAAGGGTTCATCTACATCTAAGTAAAAGAATAGGGTTTTAGCCCATCATCTCTACATAAAAACATAAAAGAGTCGAATAAGTAATATGAGACATAATCCATATAGCAAACCTATCAATTTTCGTAGTTTCCTTACTTTGATGTTGTATATTATGCCTCATTCTTGTTCTTTTTCCTTGAATACGCCTTAGAAGGTTTTTAAATGAATATTGAAAGGTATATTCTTCTGCACACCAAATTTGTGACATTCCCAATTTCACGGCCAGAAAAAACCGATTTAGTTTATGCTTTTAAAATAAAATCAGAGTAATCCTTTGATTAAAGTGTTGCGGAATTTGTTCCCGAAACAAAATATGATAAAAATTTATCAATGTATTTCTTAAATAAATATAATTTCATTATATAACAAAACCTCGGGATGTCATGTTCCGATACATACCAAAAGCATAAACAATACATTATAAGCCTTACAACAATTATTTACAACTATTGGCCTATAATCCAAAATCCCTAGTCATTGTCCAACTATGCTCTTTTGCCACTACATGTAATACAAAGAAAACTAAGTGGGTCAAGCTTGGGAGCCTGGTGAGCATATAGGGTTTTCAACCCATAATAAATAATTATATTAATTTCATCAACCAACAATAACCCAATTACCCATTCCTGTTATCCTCACTTTACGTCCCAAAAACAACTATCACGAGGGACCTATCCTAAGGATTTTCATCGGGGCGACAACACATGCTTTGGGGGTTTCCCAACAATATATGTCAAATAAGGCAACCATGTGGAGGATGGAGTATAGCAAATGAACACCCAAGTTCATTAACACCTACAGGTTACGAGCCTTCCAGTGTTCCACTGAACTGTCTAGAAAAGTCTATGGTTGTCATCCATACTCCGCTAGATGACTGGATCACCATAACATCAAGGCCTCTCATCATTTTATCTCATCACACATCAACTATCTATCCATGTTTTACCCAACATTTTTGTAGATAATATATATATATATATATATATATATATATATATATATATATATATATATATATATATATATATATATATATATATATATATATATGGTTTAAAACATGTATAGAAAATTCATTCAACACTTATGTCAAATAAACAAATAATATATAAACACATAGCACGTATTTTATAGAGAATACTTTATATCTATGCGTTAGATGAAAATGACTATACACTCACTTGATACGACGATGATTAGACAGTACTTCGGCTTTAAAAATAATATTCTTCAATGAAACCGGAGCGTCGCGAAAACTACTTTTCTCGGGATCTTCAAAGCGTCGCGACTTGCTTCGGGTGTCGGGATGATATAATAGGCTTGGGGGTATAAATTTCCAGTAGAAAGAAAGTAGAAGGTGAGAGGATTGAAAGTTTGTAACAAAAATCCGGATGGCATCTGGTGCTATTTATAGTGGCTGGACACTAGAGTTACATTGCGCGTAATTTTAGAGTACGCGGGGCGTACTCCTTCTTTGACTAGTACGCTGGGCGTACATCATGGTACGCAGGGCGTATTAAGGATAACTTCGGACGCGTCTAAGCTATAAACACGTGGCCATCATGCAATAGAGTAAGCTTCGTGGCCCAAGTCAGACCATGAACACGAGTATGCTAGGCGTACTCCGAATTTCCAAACTTCTAAAATTCGTATCTTTTGCATATGAGCTCCGATTTTGACGTTCTTTATATCCACGCGTAGCTGAGACTATGCTCTACAACTTTCATTCAGACTTCATCGGCTAACTTTGAATTTATTCTTAATGTTATATTTTTAATAGGCCGGGACAGAAAAAGTCCGTTAAAAATTTATAACTTCTTCATCTGATGTCCGTTTTCGTCTGTCTTTTTACCGTTGCACTACTAATAACGAGATCTTTGATTTTTGTTTAGATTGTTTTGGCCAAAAACTCAATCTAAATTTCGAGTTTTGGGTTGCATACTGCTAAGTCCAAACTTCGAAAAATCATAAATTTCCTCATACTAAGTCATATTTGGACGTTCTTTTTATGCACGCTCTCGGTTTAACGTATTCTATGACTTTCGTTTAGATCGCTAAGGCTAAAAATCGCTCTATCGTAAATTCACGATTTACGTCACGCAATGTCGTGTCGGTTCTGTCGCGAAACTTCGACATGTCATAACTTCTTCGTTATAACTCGGATTTCAGCATTCTTTATATCTGAAATCCTTGTCACGACCACTACCTCTTTATGTATAGATATTGGGTTTATCTAACATTTTATTTTAACGCTCATTTTTATCCTTAATTTATTTAAATTACAACAATTAAGCATAAAACACATAATATTCAAATAATATATATATTTTTATTATTTCAAAACGTGTTACAAAGGTTGACCTAGAATATGGCATCATCATTAATGTCTAGCCTAGAAACACAGACGTTACAGAATTGAATAGTAAAATCCCGTATTTATAGAATTTTGGATGTCGCGTCGCAATTCTATTAATGTCGCGCCGCTAACTGTGATCTGGATTGTTCTCGAATTCTAAAGCTTCTTTGTGCCACCATATTTAACCTTCACGCCGCTAAACCGTTATTTTATGGAAAATTTGATTTTGATCCTTATCAGATCCATTATTATCCCAATCTTTTTCTTTTTCTTCTCAGCTCCGAATTTAACTATATTTATCCGATATAAAACATATTAAGTATCATTTATCTTTAAAGTACATCATTCTAGAATAAATTGTTAAGATAATTACCCAAAATATATGATTAATTAAGGCAATATCAATGCTTCAGTTCTTATTGTGGTGTCTTCCTCAAAAGTGATATCATCTTGGATGATCTGTTAACTCTTAACTGAGTTATGCATAATGAAGAGCAATTACACTAAAGTTGTACAGAAAGAAAGAAAAAAAAAAGCATAAAACTGATGAAGGAAAAAAGTATTATTGTTGTATGTATGATTAGTGTTAGTTAAGAGAGTCAGGGTTAGTTAGATGTATAGTTAGTTTGTTATGGTGCATGTTTGTATTAGAGAGGTACATTTGTTCGGTATAAATACATGTATAGTTTCATGAACAAAAACAAAAATGTGAGTCCCGAGCATGGGAATTGATAATTAAAGCCATGACTGAGGTAGTGTTGGAGGTAACACATCTTGGAGCATCTCAACTTCAAACTGACAATGAATAAAAAAAGTAAGTCCAAGTGTCTATATTGATCTAACAAACAGAAAGAAATTCAAACTTACTTGCATTTTCATGGCCTCCTTAAGTTGGAATGCAACCTCAGCAATTGTAGGGCGTTCTTCCCGAGTTTCTTGCAAGCATTGATATGCAATAGCTGAAAACTTGAGTAATGTTTTTGGTCTGATATCGTTCCTTATTCTGTGATCAATAATCTTGTCTAGCTCTCCATCTTTGTAGCAGGTTCTGGCCAAATGATGGAGAAATCGCCGCTCATCATGATAATCTAAAACACACGCCAGCCTTCCACACAAAACTTCAAACAAAACCACACCGAAGGAATATACATCAGATTCTTTTGTTAGGAAACCTGTTCTTTCGTATTGCGGGTCACAATAACCTGGCGTGCCAGCAGGGTTAGTGATCACTATGGTGTTTTTTTGATTTGCTAGTCCTATCCTAGCCAACCCAAAATCTGCAAGTTTTGCATTCCAATTCTCATCCAGCAAAATATTTGCACATTTTATATCACGGTGGATTATTCTGTGTTTTTCTGCCACGTGATTATGAAGATAGTCCAATGCAGAAGCAATGCCAATGCATATTTTGAGGAGTTGTGTCCATGACAATCCATTGGACAAAGCAGAGTTACATAAATAAATGTCAAGGCTTCTATGGCTTGCATATTCATAAACAAGGATCATCTCCTTGTTATCGTCGCAAAAGCCTATAAGTCTTATAATATTGTTGTGTTGATACTGTGAAAGCATTGTGAGCTCCGTGTGGAACTCCTTGTTGCCTTGAAACCCAGTGACATCTAGCCGTTTTACCGCAACTAGCTGGTCTACATGATTCCCCCAAGAGAGGAATCCCTTGTAAACTCTTCCATACCCACCCTTCCCTATGAAATTTCTTTCATTGAAGTTTTGGGTACAACTTTTTACGGCATCGAGGGGGATTTTGGAGTGGTTTGGCTGCGTCATCTGTGAAATGATGTGGAGTAATTAATATCAAACAACTATGTAACAACTACCAAACATACATATATACATGATTTCTTGTACTAACCTCTGGATATCTTAGTAGCGGTTCATTTAAACCTTGAGGGTCAAGTGGATGTGAATTTTGATTATGCATTTCTGTCTTCTCAGAAACCTTAATGTCACTTAAGCCTTCAATCTTGTGCTTTATATGCCTGGGTTTAATATTTGATTTGAATAGTGCACACCTTTCTGTTAACCATGCATCCTTTGTTGTTATAATGACTTTGCTTCCTGGAAGAAAAACTTTGCTCCCAAGTAATGCATTCAGCTGCATTAGATTATCAATATCATCGAGGACCAGAAACACCTTTCTACTAGCTAATACAGTCTCTATCTTTGAGGTGTACATAGAAACATCATGGACTTGAATTGGACTTGTTTTTGAAATGCCATCATATAGTTGTTTTTGTAAATCAACCAAGCCATTGAAATGTTCATCACATCTTCTACTGATATCTTCAATAAAGCTGCATGTATCGAATTCAGAATAATGTAATTCATAGACATATTTTGCTAAAGTTGTCTTCCCTATCCCACCTATACCCAAAATAGTGAGTATATCTGTGGTGTGAGATGATGCATCTTTCAACCATGAAGTGACCAAATTCACGGAATAATCCATCCCGATAAGTTGTCGCAGAGAACTCCTTGACGATAAACCTAATCTACAGTAGATCTCCTTAACAATTTCATCAATGAACTCTGTCTCTCGCCTGAAATTTGATTTTAGTAAGAACCACAAAACACATTCCGAAAAATAACATCTCCGATTTGGAGAATAAATTTTCCAAAGATCCAAATCATGAAATCAAAAGTATATACGTATTAAGCTATTATCATATTTTCACTTCAAACAATATAAGATATCTAACTTGTAAGTTCATATATATGGGTAAGCAAGTTGTTACCAGTCACGTACGTTCATCCCTTTTAAATCAGTAACTTCTTGAAGTGCTTTAATCCACACATCAATCTTTTGAGCCCATTGACTTCTTTTTTCTTCACTTGTCTCTGCCTCCACTGCTTTTTTATGCATAGCCATCGCATCTCCGAAGCTACCTTGTAGCTTCCTGACATGGATGGGCCTAACATGATAAAAGATGGGGATAACAATATGGTTTGATGTCATACGTTGCTCGAGGATAAGCACCAATTCATTAAGGCACCATGTCGACCTAGCATAATTCTGAGACAACACAATCACAGAAGCCCTAGATGCTTTAATCACTCTCAGCCATTCCTGTTTCAGATCTCCCGTTTTATGATACTCTTCATCATCCATGCAGGTAGAGATATTGGCACGGGTAAGGGCATGATTCAGGTGATTGGTGAAACTACTACGAGTATCATGACCTCTAAAACTTAAAAATACATCATACTCATACTTATTATCCTCAATTGATGAAGAAGATGAAGATCCTTCTTCGATAACAGAGAAAATAGCCATTATGAATCACTGAAGGTATTAGTGATTTGAGACTAGATTTATATCTATATATAATCATATTAACAGCAATTGATACACCAAGTGGTGGGATTTTTAAAGGAATTCCGAGTCAGCACCTAAGTTGATAAATGATATAATTTTGTTTTCGTACTTTCTTGGAAACTCAGTAGTTATAACATAGAAATTTAAAACATTAAGAAATGCTGAGGTACTTGACATTGAGGATGACATCATACGTTTGACATTATTAATATTTATGAGATTTGGTTGAACTGCACAAATTGTGCAACTACCATATATTTAAAACTTTCTTAAGAGAATTATTTGTACCGTAAAACATAAATTATATATTTTTATAATAGCTTACTATGTAATAACTAATAAGATAACGTTCGATTTATGCTTGTACAAATGGATGATTAAATCCGTCTACAACTTTTTCTATGTCCATGAATATAGAATAAATTAACTTTCATTTTCTATTTAATATTTCCCTTTAAGTTTCAATTATACTTTGATTTTATTGGTGATTTTAATGTCGGTGGTCATTTATTGTAATTGAAATTAACAAAAGTCGACGAAGATTCAAATCATGATGTAATACAAGTTAAATGATGCGGAGTATATAAGCCGAGTTTTATCCTAGATGCGATGAAAGGTGGTGGTCAAAGGGGGATTCACAACACCCTATTTAGGGCTATTTAGGGCTGTTTGGCAATATCTGAATATTAAAGATCTGTGTGAATTTTTAAGATCTGAATTTTTAAATGTTCTTTGGTTGGAACCTCTAAATTATTGTGTTGAATTATGAAAATGACCATTTTACAATTTTGTATTATTTTTTGCTGAACAATAATAATAAAAAAAAGATAAACATCATACAAAATCCAAATTAATATAAATCAAAATTTATCTTTATTAATTTTCAATGATCTTTTGAGATAAATTTACAAAAATAACAATCATTTTTTGTATGTCCCAAGGGTTTCAAAGTTAAAATACAACATATTTGACATTGGAGGTCAAAAACTTTCACACCGAGTTATAAGCTTTGATCTTTTAAGATGGGGTATACTTTAATTTGAGCTTTAAATCTTCAATATATTTATATCCAACTAATGTTCAGACACAAATGACAACCAACTTTGACAACTTCAGAAAAATAAGCTTGCAAAACTTTCATCTGTTTCACCTGAATACCCAATCAAAAAAGTAATAATTTATTAACACTCTATGTATAAAAAATTGTTTGTATGTCATTCAAAATCAAATGTTCAACGTAAGTTGCATTACACAACATACCACGCAACAACACATGGGTATCAAAACAAAGATGAAAGCCATGATCTGGAAAGCTTATAACAACATCCAACCTTATATTATCATGTATAAAGTGTTAACAAAACACCATTAAAAGATGAAAGCCATGATCTGGAAAGCTTATAACAACATCCAACCTTAATTTATCATGTATAAAGTGTTAACAAAACACCATTAAAAGAAAATTTCATAACCTTCCTAATTTGTGTTTATCAACACAAACCTCATCAAACTACTTGACATGAACATCATAGATGTTCGTTTGTTGTTATATATGTGCAAATGCTTCACATATAGGCATTCCTTCAACAAAAACTCATCCATCATAGATTTTGAACTAGATGTACTCTAATTTAGAAAATAAAATAGTAACTATCCCTAAAATCAGTCGATGTATGTTGATAGAGTGGTCAGAGCATATGAATCATGGCCTGCTGATAATCGACTTCAGGGTAAAAAAAAAAAAAAAAGAACAAATCAATGTATAAGAATCGATTTTCAGAAGAAAAAGAAAAGAAAAGGGTTACCTACAACTGCATATTGGAGTCGCTAGCGAAGGAAGCGAAGCTGGCGGCGACATATTTGTCGGAAAAGGGTGTGAGGGTTGACGGGGGAACTCGGTGGAGGTGGTTCAAGGGCTAGCGACGGCGGTGACCTAAAGGGAGATGGTCAGAGATACGAACGATTTGGAGAACCGGAGATAGCCGAAGAAGCGGAGGAGAAGAGGGAACATGTGTTTAGGTTAGGGCATATTAGGAAGCGTGTGAAACAAAAGAAATCAGATATGGGTTTACATCTGATTTGGTCAGATCTCTTTTGGAATTCAGATGATAAATTAAGTTGCTACCAAACGATATGAATTTTATAAATTCAGATGTGTCTCTTTTTAAGAGGCATTAAGACCCAAACAAACAGGGCCTTAGTGAATTAAACCAATTCCAAAGCATGGATTGACGTAGGGACTATTTAGCAACCTCTTATTCTGAATGATTCGGAAGCGCTAAATGAATCTATAATGATATGGAAGCTCTAAGTGAATCTACATTTGAATAATATATTGTTTTGTTAATTTTGTTGAATGGATTTGTTAAATGACAAAATGACATTTCAACCAATTTATTGCTTAAACTCAAAACAAATAACAAGTGAAAAAACATTTTCACCAATTTATTGATGGTGCCTCAAACAAATAACAAATCAATTCAAGGACAATTTCACCATCCTACATGTAAAAGTTGTCATTTCTCTATCTATAACAAGTTCATCACCCTATTTGATTCCTAGTAACAATTTATAAAAACTCCAATTTACGTTTTACCCAAATCAAACCCGAAGCCCCTCACATAATTTTGGCTGCCTCATGCATATTTGTGGACCTATGCAGTGCCCAGGGTCCAAGCCACTACTCTGATTCAAGCCATAGTGTAATTTTTTTTCAATTAGGTGCAACGCCTTCGAACTATGAGTGCCACTATTATTTTTTTTTGGTGCCACCACTATTCAAATGTAAAACTACGGCCATGGCTCATGCATCCATTTCATTCTTGGTAAACCAAATTATACTGAAAAGGTTCAAGAACAATATGTGGTCGGTAAAGGCATAATAAATATTTAGGGTGTGTTCGGCAAAACTAGCTAGTAGCAGATAGCTTGTAGCGGGTAGCAGATGGCTTGTAGCTTGTAGCGTTTTGTTAAACATTACATGAAGCAGCATTCGAATTGGAGCGTTTTGTTTAAACTAAACGTTAGAATCTTGTAGTGTCAAACAAGGCTTTCTGTTCAAAACAGAGCGTTTTGTCAAACGCTACAAGCTTGAAGCTCTCAAACGCTCCAAAACGCTTCGTTCCAAACATGCCCTTAATAGAAAAAGTTAACAAAACACATGGTGATCAACATCAGCAGCTATCCAAAAATAAAATTGCATACATTATTCATGATATTGTGACATCTTTAGCCAAGGAATGACACTTTTCTAGATATATTGTAGCATAAGTTAACGATGTCGATCTATTGTAGCAAAAGAAGGCCAACATCAAGGATAGCTAAAGTGAGTAACAAACTAATTAAGGGCTTAGGGACCCTGATTTTAAATTTTGTTCATTAACTATAGTCCAGAAAAAATTTTGACCGTTCCATTGCTCCACACACATGAGAGAAGCAACAATTCAATTTCCAAAAAAACGCAAAACCAGCCTGTAGATAAAACATAGCCTTCTCCCTTCTATTGATTGTCAATTGATCTATTTCTTTTCTAGTTTTCTTCTAAGTTCTAATCTTCTTCCTTCTTGGCTCAACAGCTTCTCCTCATGTACTCCTAATCTCTAATCTTTATTCTAATAATCTAATCTAGTCTGAAAGTGAAACACAAAAAGCCAGAAATACAGCAGCCGTATCTATATTCTATTCTTCCTTTTAGCTTCTGTTCTCCATTCTCTGAATTCAGATTCGGTGTCAATGATTGACTGACTGATTGTGATTGTCCATCAGTCTATTATTTAGGGGCATTAAGAGCATAAGACCTCAACGGTATGTGTTTTATTGATTCCAATTTTCAAATTCTGAATGACTGAATCTGATAATCTGATATTTTGATTAATGATTATCTTGCAGTTCTAGTTTTGAGTTTTCATATTTTTCAATTTCCATTTTCTACTTATCTCCTTATCTATGGACTCTAATTATGGATTTGTTGTAGAAATAGTTGAAATTGAGATCTCCCTATTAATGGACTATGATTGTTTTCCAATTTTCATGTTTGTCATATAGGGGCAACTGAAGTTTTTGGAATGAAGATCAGTTTTCATTTTTCCATTTGGCTTACTGTGTCATTGTGTCAAGCATGCTAGCATTAAGTATTTCCTTTAATCCATAATCCACTACTTCTAGTTTACTGATTGTTCATTGGTAGTTTTCTTTTGGTGATTATTATTATTAATACAATAATCAATAATCATTTGATGAAAATACTCTAAAAGAACATTGTTTAAATCTTGAAAAATCTTTAAAGCATGATGATAGCTTAGATATTGATGGTTTGGATTTATTTCATGAATTAAAACTTTTAATACATATTGTACATTTAGAACGTGATACAATTATTAATATACTTAATTACATTAAAAAATTTAGTTCTTTTCCAAATGCATATGTTGCCTATATGATTATGTTAACTATTCCTATAACACTTGCCTTTGCAGATATAAGTGTTTCTAAGTTAAAATTGTTAAAAAATTATTTAAGATATACAATGTCACAAGAATGATTAAAGGGATTAGGTATTTTGTCAATTGAAAAACATTTAGTAAAAGAAATTGATTATAAAATTTTCACTAAAGAATTTGCATCTACAAAGCCGAAAAACATTAACTTTATGTCTTAGATATATTAACAAAAAACATATACATAATGATAATAATAAATTTTTTAACTCCTCCATTTATAAACTTTTTAGTTTATTGTTTTCAATTGTAACACCGTAAATTTCAAAAAAAAATTCATTTAAAAATAATCGTTTGATTCTTAAAAATGCTTTTCTTAAAATCCCATTCATAATTGAATTACAAAAACATGACTACATTTTCACTTGCATAATAAACCAGTATCCTCAAAACATGACTCTTTCTCTGGTGTGTACAATCGAGCCAGCGCCATCCCGTGATCCTGAGAGAAACCTGAAACACATAACACAAAACACTATAAGCATGAAACTTAGTGAGTTCCCCAAAATACCACACATAACACATATTAGCCACTCGAGGCTATAACTTTGTGGGTTCGTGGACCCTACTCTATGAACCTTCCGGTTCTAACTCTGGGAACCTTCCGGTTCAAACTCTGGGAACATGCACAGCATAAATCACATAGAAATAATGCAGTACAACACATAACATACATAGCATACGAATACTCTGTCACATAACTTTGGTTACCTACTCAACGTAAAGTATAATGAGAAGACTCACCTGGCAATCAGAAAGCAATTATCTGCACATGCGAACCTCGGACTCGCCACCGCCTAACACATAAGGCAAATATCTCTAATTAATACTCGAAGTCCCAACTCTAATTAACCGGCGATTACTCTTTCCCTCTCTAGTCAGGTAATGGGTAAAAGACCATTTTACCCCTCCCTGACCTCTATTACCTCTGTTGACCAAAACTCCCAAAGTCAACATAAGACAACTCAAATCAACGGTCACTGATCAGACTCGGCGAGTATACAAGAGTGACTCGGCGAGTCCATGCGGGTTCTCTAAATCCTTTTTAAACCTCTTAGACACGACAAGTTCCCTCTCCACTCGTCGAGTTACTTGGCAACGAATCGCGGGGCAACCCGACTCGACTCGTCGAGTCTGCCTATGGACTCGGCGAGTTGCTCCCATGACAACCCTCATCTGACCTTCTAAGGTCAGGTATGCTTCACCAAACCATAGATCTAACTCCCTCAAAGCCAATAACAACGAAAAGGTCGAACCTTGGGCACTCATGCAAGGTTCTACAAGCTTATTTGGGTGAAACCCTTCATTACATAACAACCCTAGCTCAAAACTCCAACTAGAATGCATAAAGCAGGATGGAAGGGACTCTCTGGACCTCTTTGGGTCCAGATCTATGGCTTCACACTCAATGGGACACTATACTCCACCAATCAAGCCTTAAAAGAAGCTAGAAAACCCTAAAATCACCAATCTTACTCAAAACAGAAAAGGGAGAACGATTTGATACCTTTATGGTGAAGATGCAAGCTCAGAAGCTCTGAATCGACACCCCCCTGACCTCCCTTTGTTGGAAATGACTACTCCATTGCACACCCACCTCAAGAATGCTCCAAAATGGGTCTTCTTCACTCTCTCAGCTCTCTGGTTCGATAGGAGTCTCTCAAAGGTGTAGGTGGCCGCCACTGAAGGCCATAAGGGCCTTTAAATAGGTCCCAAACCCGGACAATTAGGGTTTTCCTTGACAGCACTGACTCGGCGAGTCCAAATACCCGACTCGTCGAGTCCTTTCATTAAACTGGTCCCCGAAACGCGATCCTACTCGACGAGTTGAGGCGTCAACTCGCCGAGTCTCCTCATTCCCCAATATAAATTACTCAAATTCCCATACCTGGATATCCGGATGTTACATCAGTCCCAAGCCTAGATAAAGGATTAGGGTTTATAACATTAAGTATGGTAAATGCCAAATGACCCCAAATTTTTGGTTCACTTAGAGCCCCCAAACTGGTTAAGCCGCCTCTGACCAAAACAAGTAATTACATGTTGTGGCAATTTTCCTTATATATATATATATATATATATATATATATATATATATATATATATATATATATATATATTCATCGCAATATAAGTCTTCCCTTCACATAACTTTGCTAACAGATCATGTCATTTTCTAGTTCATTATAACCCAAAGCAATCGGCCAATCACATTTTCAAAGATTTGTAGTTTCAAAGATTAAGAAGTTTGATAAAACAAAGCTAACATTTACATTACAAAACTGGCTATGTAGCCTCTGTTATCTTCATTCACTCAACAACTTTTAATTCATTATATAATGTCTTTCCATTCTTCATTAGTTCAACACCACAATCAGTCTAAATCTTTACCCTGTAAACCAAACATTAAATATGAATATTCCCATTACACATAAACATCTTTGAAATTCCAATTAAAGGGATGTTTGGGAGTGCTTTTCAAAATGACTTATTAAATTATTGGTTTTTTAAAAACTCAATAAGTTCAAAAGGTTTTTGGTAAGGACTAACTTTTTAAGCAAAAACATGCAAAAAAAAAAAGTGACTTCCAAAAATCTAAGAATTTTTTTGTTTTTCCCAAAAGCTAATAAGTTGTTTCAAAAGCACTCCTAAACAATACTATATACATACCTAGTTCAAGAAAAATTGGCCTAACCATCTTCATGCTTTCAGGAAATTTCACTTTCCCAATCACAAATTCTCAAATAATAATTGTGATGTCTACAATTAAAAAGAAGTTGAATGACATCACCTTAATCCTTTGTATGGCATAAACAGAAGTATGATAACCAATAAAATTATTCTATATTAATCTAATCATTGACCCACAAGTCAAAACTAACATATATCATAACATATACAACCACATTTGGCCAATGTTTTAAAAGACCGTTTTTTAGTTGAATCGGTTTAGTGACCAGCTCAACCAAGCTTCCATAATTTTTATGTGTTTTCTATATTTACTACATACATATACAAATAAAAACAATAATTTCCATAAATTTGAGAGTGGTGTGTTCCAACCTTTAAGTTTTGTACATTCCAGTTAACCTAATCGATCGAGTTGTTCAATTTGCCTTAACAATGGTTCGTTTTTAATGGGCTGAGTGAAATCCAACTATTCAAGTCCAATAAACCGATTCAGATGTTTTTTACCATCAACCTGGATTTTGAAAAACCCACCACGTTCAATCTAATCTACAAATTGGCATAAAACAAGTTGTTGAAACACTCTCGTACCCAGTTCCCCATCTGAATGGTTTAACCGTCCGGTTCGAACCAGTTTTTATAACATTGCATTTGGCTCGATTCTAGAAGGTTTATTCACTATTAACATTAACTCTAGATCAGGAGAAGCAACTGAGGGCACCTAGATGTAAAATATGAAAAAAAAATATATCAAGCAAGCACAGACTGATTTGCATAGACATGAACACACAAACACACACTGCCACATATATTGAAACACCCAGATTTCAGGTATAATTACTATATTTCATTTATGGAATATCCAATGTCCACAACTTGGTGAATAGATCATCATGACATGGCCTTCTATCATGGTCGTGTTTGCATTCAATGGCTGCCACAGTGTGGCCATGCATTTGCCACCACGTGGAGACTCATTTTTTGCAAACCTTATATTTCAAAGTTTTTACACTATTTAAAGGAAGTGATGGCTAGGCTTTCATCCATCTTAAACCTCCATCACCTTCTAAAGTGTTCTTGAGCAAAACCTAGCCTCCTTGCAAGTTTTGAGATCATTTTGTTGTCTTTAGTATGCTTTGAAGGAAGAAGAAAAAGGTTTTGGTGCAAGTATCAAGCAAGAAAATCATCCCCATCATTAGAATCACTCTCTAGACCACTTTTAAGTCCTCAAGTTTCCATCTTGGTAATCTATTTCTTGTAGATCTACCATTCTTAGCTTTTTTTGGTCTATAATCGAAGTTTGAATGATGGGATGAGATATAGTTTGCAACTTTATGACTTATCAAGGCCCTTTGAGCTTAATAACTTTTGGATCTAGAAGTTGGTTGAGTTTTTAGAGACATGTATGGTGTTTAGGTCAATTTTTCTCATATTTTGACTTATTTGGGTGAAGCACATGTATGGGTCATGTATGTCCATAAATTTTGTATTTTTTTGAACCTTTGAGGTCCCAACAAGCATCCTAGCAAGTTAGGGTTGAAGGATTAATGGGTTCAGAGCTTGATACATTAAGTTGTTTAATACATTTTCAACAATGTGGAGACTGGTCTGGTCACTAATGCTTACCTAGACTCTGTCACTGCGTGGTGGCATGCCTACCACGAAGTGGTAGCAGATTTAGATCAAGATCAAGTTGGATGGCCACAATGTGGCCATTGGCTGGCCACGACGTGGAGGTCTGTTATAGTTGACTTTGACCTTTGAATTTTTTACTTGGTTCACTTTAGTAAGATTAATAGTTTTAAAATGTAGAATAAGGCTTTACCTTGTATGATATAGTAGGAGGTGTGTAGCACCGACTTCTTGAATGTGTGAGTTGGTTAATTTTCGACTACGGTTGTGAGGTAAGTCTTGTCAATATAATATATAGGTTGTTAGACTGTCTTTGTAACTTTATCATGAAAGAACATGGGAGGATCAAGTCAATTGTATGAAATACCATGGGAAGACCATGGAATTTGTAGGAAAAATCATGGGAGGACCATGGAATCCATATGAAAAACTATGGGAGGACCACAGCTTAGAAGACTACATGAGGATTGCAGCAGTGAGTGATTGTAAGACTATGGGAGGACCGCATCATTCACAAGTTATGAATGATATGTAGTATTTTAGGGAACTCACTGATCTTTGTGCTTATAGATTTATATTTAAAAGTTTCAGGTACTTATGGTCCCAAAGGGAAGGGCTCAGCATGATTGCATCACAATCTACAAGAGATTCCACACTTATGATTTTTTTATTACTCTGATGTTACTTTGAAACAACTTTCAATACTCTGTCTATCTTTTGGAAGTAATGAATGAATGATTTAGTTGATTTAAAAATTAAATTTTTTTACCTTGTATTTTGGGACATTACAAGTTGGTATCAGAGCCTTTGTTTGATGGATTCGGGAACAGTCTCAATTGTATTGAACTCAAATTAAGGAATTAAGAAAATATTTATAAGAAATTGATTTCTAAAAGGGTTTTCATAAAAAAAATAAAAAAATAAAAAAAAAAAAAGTGTGACGCATGCAATCATCCGAGCTTAAGTAAGTGATTCCCAGAATACCCATACATAAATGTTATGCTTTAGTATGATATTATATGAGTTGCATGTTAGAATAGGGCTAAGGATCTGCTCAAGATTGCATGATATGTATGCTCGCTAGGAGAGATGCCCTTATATGCCTATTATGTGTGGAATGCTTAGGTGCTTTAGGGTTTTGCAGATACTAGAAACTTGTTGATTAATGTGTTAAGGCAGTACATAGTTAAGACTAAATAGCCTGAGAATGTTTGATCCGGCTGCATTGCCTATTCTTGTCTAATGAAAGCCTTACGGTAGAGATATCTATCTAAACGTCTATTTTATTGTGATTCCTATGAGAGCCTAGGGAGTACTATAGTGCGATGTGTATGCTATTTAGCATGAGTACCTATGATAGTAGTTATAGGAGAGTGAATTAGAGGATTCATGATGATTCTCGAGGAAAGTACGGATAGGTGTGGAAGGTAGTATTGGGCATGTACTACTAGAAGCATAGGATTCGTACTCTAATCAAGGAAAGTCATGGAATTTCTAAGAAGCTTATAGAATGAGATATACTTCGGGTATGTTCTGATCTTTTGTATTGTTCCCTTTCAATATGGTGGTGATTACCTGAGGTTCTGGTTCTAGTTCCGTTTTAGGTGCTGATGTTGGACCAAATGATAAGAGGATACGCGAGTTAATCATGTCAGAGATCACGCATGGTATCTTGGATGCGACACATGTGATGTTCAATACAATCAAGGATTGGATTATGGAGATACTGGATGATCACCTAGGGGCCCTTCACGTAGAGATTGCATCTGGTCAGCTTGGGGTAAGAAGTCTTGCCTTTTTCATGCTTGTGGAGATCCAAAGCTCTTTAGGAAGAAGGACCCCATCGCTAGTCGCTAGTAGACGATGGATTATGGACACTGAGAGTGCTCAATGGACAAGCTTCTCTCCTAAGGGGTCAAAGATGAGGTTTGTAGCTTTCCTTCTAAGAGATCGAGCTCGTGACTGGTGGGAGGAGGATGGTCATGCTTTCGGAGTAGAGGTCATTGAGGCCATGACCTGGACAAAATTTGTTACCATGTTCTGATCTGTGCTTGCACCCGCTATTAAGGTGCAACAGTTAGTAAGGGAGTTTCAGAACCTTCGTCAATGGACTGAGACTACTGCAAAGATCAGTGTTATGTTCAGGGACAAAGCTTTATTGGTTCTGTAGTATGTTTTGGATTATGAGATTAAGAATACGAGATACCATGACATACTAAGGGATGAAATCAGGGAGTTTGTTACCATCTTGGGATGCAGGACATTAGAGGATATGATTGACAGAGCCCAGGAGCGGAATATTGAGCTGGAGCTTCAGACGAAGCGATAACCAGAACATACCCGAAGTGAGGCAAGATGCATGATTGGGTTTATCACTCAAGTGGTGTTGGCTGCATCATGTGTGGCTAGACGAGCCATATTAGCATAGATTGCACCACCAAACTATTGATTTGTTTTCACTACAACCAGGTCAGCCATAGGAGGGTTGAATGTCTGAGTATTTTTGGTGGTACAGTGAAATACCTGATCAAGCTACCTTGAGGATCATATATGGCCGCCAGGGCAATGCGGAGGATCCTGTAGTGAAGAGCCGAACTTTTCAGTTGATGGCCAAAGTGGCCCGAGTGGTACCAGACGTTGTCACTAGTATGTCTCACTCTTATATCTTTTCTTGCTTTCTTCATTTATGCTTATGTTATATCTACTTATGGTTAGGGATGTTTTATTCAATGCTATGTCTGAACATGTTCTATTTGATTCGGGGGCTACCGGTCTTTCGTGTCCCTTGCGCTTAGAAAGATGTTTGATGACACTCAGGGAGTGTTGGACTACCCATTGGAGCTTGAGATTGTTGATAATCATATACTGAGTGCTCCTAGGGTTCACTTGGGTTACGTTCTTGAGTTTTTCTACAATAAGTATTTGATAGACATGGTCCGTTGTCACACCCCCAAACCAGAACGACGGAAACGTCTGGAGGCAGATGGAATGACTTCATGTGTAGTATCATAACAATTGAATACTAATGAAACATAGCAACACAAACATTCATACATTGTAATTTCAAGTATTACATAGTTTACATAAATCAGTTGATCAAAAGTCAAATACAATTAACTAAAAAGTAGGAATAACACGAATGACGACATCGACACCGTGAATATATGCATCCATGTCCATTATTTTCTTTTGTTCATATTTGTAAGGAGTGTGTTCCCAAAAAATCCAATATTTTCATTAATATGAACTGAAATTTGAAATTAGTTCCTTAGTATCTTTTCCTTATAACTTAATCATGTGTAATTCCAAAAAATCCCTTATTTTCTTAAAAGTAAATTGTGGTCTTAAACCCTAAGACTGGTCCGAAATCATTTCTAAAATGATAGGCAGTTTTGTAAAAATTGCCTAAAATTGTAGAAAACTCTTATGAACACATGCGAGTAGTCCTTAGAAAGGTATAAACCTAATCTATTTTCATATTAAACAGTTTTGAAAAATATTAAGTTCATGATGGTCAAAACAGTCTGTAACTAGGCCCTAACTTTCATGTTGAAAACTGATGTTTAAGTTTCGGTTATGTTATGGTGTTGTGACTTGTATCCCCCCCGCCCCTAAAACTTTAAGAAAACATGAATAAGTAGGGTTATGAAGCTCACCTTGTTTTTGTGTAATATGAAGAAAAAGAAAAAGTTGTTGGACCTAGTTTTGCGTAGCTTGAAGACCACTCGAAAATGGATGGTGCTCTAAGAGTCATATACACGAAAATGGTGGGTGAGTGAAATGATCTTAGCACTAATATGTAACAAAACACCTTGATTTTCATAAAGAACTTACCAAGTTGCCTAGAACCGACTTTTGGTGGTGAAGAAGCTTGAGATTTTGAGAGAAAGGATGAGAGGAATTTCTTGAGAGCAAAGTGGGTGAAAATGAAATTGTGAGATGTGTGTGTGTGTGTGTGTGTGTTTTCGATCAAAAACCTTAAATGGGGGGGGGGGGGGGGGGGGAATTGGTTGACTTTGGTTGCTTGATGGGATATGGCTTAGATACTTCTTGGTTAATAGCTTATGTATGAATAGTGATAGGTAAAGGCCTTGAGATATGTTGGGGGTGATGTGGCAAGCCTCCTTGCAAATTCCTTTTTTTCTTTTTATTGTCTAATCCCAGCCGCAATCCATAGGGCTTGCGGCCTTAAGGGCTCCTCAAAGGGGTTTTCGGTTTTTAGGGTAACCGAAAACACCCTAATTCCCTAAAGGGTTTGTAGTTTTAAAGAGTGTGGGGCTTTTAGGCTTAATTTGGGTCCCTTAAAAGGGTTTTCGGTTCATTAAAGCCCAAGGGAAATGGGTTTTTTCGGCCTAGAGTGTTTGGGCCAAGAATTCTTGGGTCAAGGCCCAAAATTGTTTGGGCTTAGCTATTGGATCAAGTTTTTGGGCTTGCAACTCAACTTGGTTCACAATGTATGCTCGTATGTATTCATATAACATTGTTTTTTTGGACTTCAATAGCTTAATGAGTAAAGTTATATATAGGGATTGTTTGAACAAGAGTCACAATCTCAACCCTAATTTGCTAGTTGTGACAACATCCCCCCCCCCCCCCCGCATGCGCGTTAGAGGGAATTTCGTCCCGAAATTAGCTTCTTGGACGGCTCTTGCAACTTGGAGAAAGTTGCGGGTATCTCTGTTTCATCTGGTCTCTTTGTTCCTAAGGGAAAGTGGGTCCTTACTTGGTGTTCAAGCAGACCTTCGCTATTGGTATTTGACCTTGATCTTTTGGTTTCCCGCCCACGATCCCCATATATTCCTCTATGGGGTGTAGGTTCTTGTTTACCTAGATTTCTTCGAGTGGGACAGCAAGAGCTTCGGCGGTCAGGCAGTTATTAGGTTAGATATGTGGAATGTGGTTTGCACAGTGCTAAGTCTTTGTGGTAACTAAAGTTTATGGGTTTCTGGACATATCCTGGCAGGGATCTCAAATGGCCTAGTGAAGGTTGTGTTCCTAATGTCCTATAGGTAGTGTTCCTAGGCCTTAAGGATGGCACTATTGTTACCAAGGTTAAGGTTGCATGTGATACAATTGGCCCAATGAATCTTAGGTTGTCTTGGGAGTTTCCTCCTACAGAGTTCTAAACTAGTGGTATGTCGACCTTGCTCATTTGCTTAAGGTTAGGTTGAACGGATCATCAGTTCGGAATGGAGGATATTGGTCCTTGGTGATGGGTTTGTTTGACTCTTGGTTATCGATGGTCCTATGAACAATTTTCCCTTCCTCCTTACAAGTCAATGGGTGCTCTCTGAGGTTAGAGGCTTGATTTGTTAGTTTCCTTACTTAGTAGGTTGTTCTATTAGTCAGACATAATCTGTTTTTGGTGTTGGTGCTAAGTGGTTTTAAGGTTTGGCTATAAGAACGGATCCAAGTGTCGAGTCGATTCTATAGTTTGCTTGACACATGGGTGATATTTCCGAAAGGACTTCGGAAGCATCTCGGGGAGGTTATAAACCTATGGGATTCCTTTGATGTCTTTTGCTTCTTGTTTACAGATTTTATTGTGGGCTAGGAAAGAGCGTGGTACCTCCCATATAGGTACTTATGAGTCCAGATGCAAGAGATGATTCGGAGATTTGTCGTTATATCTTGAAAGGGTTTCATTAATCGGTCGGTTGAGGCAAAAGGGTCTCTTCGTGGTACTTGAAATTGGTATGGTGAGAATCAAGTCAACCCGTGTAAATTGACGACGTAGGACTTATTATTATAACACATGTTAGTTTGATTTGGAAGGAATGGTTGTTTAAAATGATAAGGTGTTCTATGTACACGTTTTTAACACTACTAGTCTCATCCTTGTTATTACTACTGCGACCATTTTGTTCCGGATTTTAGGGTGTTCTATTGGTACGAGTATGAAATTTCGTAGTCTGATTTCTACTAGGTCACTCTATAATAGTTTGGTGTAAACTAGTCGTATATAATTAAGATGGAAAAGACAGTCGACTGAGTGGCCCTACCGTAAATCCACAACCAGACAAGGAACAGGTATTAAGGCGGGATCATGCACTCTAAGTCCGTAGAATCTTAATTACATATGACCCTAACGTTTACACAAAGCCATCATAGGTCGCCTACAAGGATCTTTAGTTTCTATGAATGATATGTTTTGTTCGGAAGAGGGAATAATTTATGATTATAGCTTTAATTGGCAAAAAAAAATTGTGAAAATTCGATGCTTAATTTTCGTTGTTTGGAAACATACCAAAAATCTCGGTAGGGTTCCTCACTGCTTCTTCATGTCTAGTCGTTAAACTCCTCCTACTCCTCCGTGATTCTTCTCTGTTTGAAAATCCCTCTTGAAATGTCCCGTTTTACCACATATGTTACATATTGGGCTTAATCCAACCTCAGGGGTTGGAGTGATGCATTGGACCGGGTTCTTACAGAAATGGGCGGTGTGCCCCTTCTTGTTGCACCTAGTGCAATATAATTCCCGGCAGACTCCGAGATGATGGTATTTGCACTTGCTGCATTGTGGGAGGTTTCCATGATATGGTTTTCTTAGTGCTGAGGTAGTAGGGTCATTGGGGGTATGATCTACTGCAACTTGTTTCCTTTTGGTATGCCCTTGAGTTGATCTGCTCCCTTTCTCTTTCCCGAACTTTCGTTTCATGATCTTAGGTTTGGGGTTTGCGGTGTCTTGGTAAGTTGTCCCTTGTTGGTTTCCTTGGTTGTTACTATGGTTGGAATTTTCGGCATTGTTTCCATTTTTGTTTGTGTTGTTAGTGTTTAGTTGCGCCATGACAGCTGCCACAGCAGCTATTACAGCGGCTTGGAAGGTTATGGTGTCGATCTGTTGAATTGGTGTTTCGCCGGCATGCTGGTTATTTTCATGGGAATACATTATTCTGTTGCATGATCAGAAACAAGTTCGTAAGTAACTGGGATCATTTCCAGTTGTCTTGTCCATTTATATTTACATATAAATTTCACGTGTTGTTGTACGATTCTCTAGGTTTCAACCTGCATCCCTATGATGTATTTATGGGAGAGAGTAGAAATAGGTATTGTACGAATGTTAAGTTTATAAAAATAGAACATAGTCATTGATACAATTAGTTGATTTGCATTACATGGGTTCTTGGAGGTCGTACCTTTCTTGATATACTACTACTAGTTGAGATGAAAGACATAGTAGACCTAATACATAGTGCGAGTGGTGTAGTCACTAACTCATTTGGTTGTCCTAGTGCGTCATATGTCGAAATAGCACATAAGGTGCTCAACCATTTCACTCATTTTGCGAGTGGCCTCTTCCGCTCTCTGTTCTGCTAAGGATGCCCTAGCCTCAGCTGCAGTGAGTTGTTGTCTTATCGTGGCAACTTCCTCCTCTAAGGAGCGTAGACGGTCGGTAATATCCTCCTTATCTGCGTGTTGGTTCAGTATTTCTCCTGAAGAGTAAGGCTCGCTAAGGATCTCTCCAGCGCCTTCATTCTCGTCTGACTCCTCATCAGATTCCTCCCCTTTTTAGTCCATCTCTTGGTATTCTTCAGGACCCACTTCTGGGTCCACTTCTGGGTTTTCCTCATGAACCTTTCTAGCTTCTCCTCGATCCATTTGTTGGCTACTACGGCATGGTAGTGGGGGTCTTCATGGTGAAATCCAGCCATGTTGTCTGTGCGAGCATAGAGGTATGAGAGTTACGTAAAAGACTTAAGTGTGGGGGGTTCTATGATATCCTAAAATATTCCTATAGTATTTTAATTGATTATGTTTGATTCTAGAGTTTCTTGGTAAGTTTTAGACTCATTGTTCACCACGACTATTTCCCAGCGTATGCTAGTTACACCTTAGATAAATATAGTTGATCAAGCTATATTTATTCAATTTCTAATTACATATTTTGGGGCCTACCCATAGTGTTCAACTCATCATACTACTTTTATAATGTACTTATTATGACATTGCTCCAAGCACGTACGCATGTAGGTATACTTTTATACTTATATTTAGAAAAAGTATATTTTTAGTTAGAGTGTTTTAGTCTCATTGTATTTATAGGTGTATATATTGTATGGTTTGATATATTAGTTCACTATAAACAATGCTCTGATACCAATCTGTCACACCCCCAAACAAGAAAGGCGGAAACTTCTGGGGGCGGATAGAGTGACTCCATGTGTAGTATCATAACAATTGAATAGTAATGAAACATAGCAACACAAACGTTCATACATTGTAATTTCAATTATTACATAGTTTACATAAATCAGTTGATCAAAAGTCGAATACAATTAACTAAAAAGTAGGATTAACACGAATAACAACATCGGCCTTCAAGAAGGTTTAAGTACCTGTCTGCTAGTTTCCTGAGAATACAAGTCGTTTTGAAAATCATCAACTAAAAAGTTGGTGAGTTCATAAGCATTTTTGTATAAAAATGGTTTTCTCACTTATTGAGAATAGTTCCCATAGTACTTTCAGAAAATTCGATAATTTCTAAGAAAATAGCTTGGAGTCTCGTTCTAAAACCGTGAATATATGCATGCATGTCCATTATTTTCTTTTGTTCATATTTGTAAGGAGTGTGTTCCCAGAAAATCCAATATTTTCATTAATATGAACTGAAATTTGAAAGTATTTCCTTAGTATCTTTTCCTTATAACTTAATCATGTGTAATTCCAGAAAATCCCATATTTTCTTAAAAGTAAATTGTGGTCTTAAACCCTAAGGCCACAAATGGAAGTGAGTATCATACAGAAAATAGTTTATAGTTTCATTTCCTTCAATAAAACTAATGAAGTATAAGTTTTCCCAAAAACCAAAATCATTTCGTTAATCCCTACTGAGTCGCTATAACCATGCTTGATATGACGAATATGTCTGTCATGACGTTCTTCAGATGTCGGTTTCGGTAAGATATTTGTCACGCTAGACTGGCCATGTCTAGCTGTAGCGAACTGCTCAAGTGTGCGAGTGTCAACCCCCGTATAGATCTATACGTAATTACCCCGCTCTCTTTCCAGGAGACTGTGGTTATAACTATAGGACTTACGGTGTACACTAGGTAGGTACGGCGAAGGGAAGTCTCACAAGAGCATTAACAGGTTTACGTCCGTTTACTCACGAAATAAGATAATTATACCTTTTAATAATTATACATGTTTTCGAAAGGTGTGGTTTGTGATTTCCAAACTATACCAATTATAGTTTATCTTTCAGAAAAAGTTCTCAAAAACCATGTAGTTTTACAGCTTTATGACATACAACTTATTATTTATGCTATATACAAATTATGACATGATGTTTATGACACACATAATTTCCTGTCATAAAACTGTTTTAGTGATATACGCTTAAACAGGTTCATGACATGCAGTTTATGACAAGCAAATATCCTGTCATAAACTCTTTTTTATTGACCATTTCGGTTTAAATTATTTATAATACTTTTTATGAATAATCATTATTGAACACATATATAATTGTAACATAAGTTGTGAAGATAGCATAATATCTCTGGTTGTAAGTCATCAAAATAATGAAACAAGTTTACAACTATTGTACGAATAAAATCATTTTTAGTACCATATCAAGCTTTGTATTTTGTTTTATACCTTGTTACCGGGTTGTTTCTCAAGACAATTTATATAATCATATATATATATATATATATATATATATATATATATATATATATATATATATATATATATACACTTATAAGTTAACATGTCTAGATTTTTTGAAAGAATATATCATAAAAACTTACATCTAACACAAGTATAAGAACCTTTAGTATAATAAAGACAATTTTTAGTTTTTGAGTTAATGTCCAAGTTTTTAGAAAATTTATAGAAAATCATCGTAAGTCGAAATATGGATCTGTAAACTCTGCAAATTTGGAAAATGAGTCTACTTTTTCAAAAATTTTATTATAATTTTTAATGGCCTCGAACCAATATGAAAATGTTCATCTTCACAGACTGATACAAAATCATTTCTGAAATGACAGGCAGTTTTGTAAAAATCACCAAAAATTGTAGAAAACTCTTATGAATGTGTTCGAGTAGTCCTTAGAAAGTTATAAACTTGATCTATTTGCATATTAAACAGTTTTGAAAAATATTAAGTTCACGATGGTCAAAATAATCTGTAACTAGAACCTAACTTTCCTGTTGTGAATGAAATGATTTTAGCACAAATATGTAACAAAACACCTTGATTTTCATAAAGAACTTACCAAGGTGCCTAGAATCGACTTTTGGTGGTGATGAAGCTCGATATTTTGAGAGAAAGGCTGAGAGGAATTACTTGAGAGCAAAGTGGGTGAAAATGAAATTGTGAGATGAGTGTGTGTGTTTTCAGCTGAAAACACTAAATGGGGAGGGGGGAATTGGTTGACTTTGGTTACTTGATGGGATATGGCTTAGATACTTGTTGGTTAATACCTCATGCATGGATACATGATAGGTAATGGCCTTGAGATATGTGGGGTAATTGTGAGGTGGCAAGACTCCTTGCAAATTCCTTTTTCTCTTTTTTTGTCTAATCCCAGCCGCAATCCATAGGGTTTGCGCCCTTAAGGGCTCCTAAAGGGGTTTTCGGTTTTTATGATGACCGAAAACACCCTAATTCCCTAAAGGATTTGCGGTTTTGAAGAGTGTGGGGCTTTTAGGCTTAATTTTGGGCCCTATTAAAGGGTTTTCGGTTCAATAAGGCCCAAGCGAAATGGGTTTTTGGCCTAGAGTGTTTGGGATGAGAACTCTTGAATGAAGGCCCAAAATTGTTTGGGCTTAGCTATCGGATCAAGTTTTTGGGCTTGCAAGAGGCTATCTCAACTTAGTTCACAATGTATGCCCGTATGTATTCATATAACATTGTTGTTTTGGACTTCAATAGACTAATGAATAAGGTTACATAGAGGGATCGTTTGAACATGGGTCACAATCTCAACCCTAATTTGCTAGTTGTGACATATGTATTCCTCTTCGATGGACGAAGATCTTTGTAGGTATGGATTGGTTGAGTTAGAGTGGGGTCTTGATTGACTACGAGCATCATATAATATGGGTTCGAACCCTAAGTGGGGGAGAACTAGTTATTCATGGTGAGGAAACTAAGTGTAGGTTAGCTATTTGCTTAGCTGCGAGAGCTAGGAGATGTCTATAGCAGGGATGCTCTAGGTTTTTGGTGTATGTTATGGATTCTCAGGTTGTGGAGAAGAATACTATGGATGATGTATCTATTTTTCGATAGTTCCTTGATGTGTTTACCAATGATTTTTCGAGAGTACCTCCTGAGTGGAAACTAGATTTTTGGATTGATTTGGTCTTAGGTGAAGCTCGAATAGCCAAGGTGTCGTATCGCCTAGCACCTCTGCAAATGCATGAGTTGTCCAGATAGCTATAGGAGCCATTGGACAAGGGATTTATTAGCCCGAGCAGTTCGCCATGGGGAGAAATGATCATGTGTGTGAAGAAGAAGGATGGTTCACACAAGATGTGTATCGATTACTGGGAGCTGAACAAGCTAACGTTGAAGAACTGTTATCCACTTTTGAGGATCGACAATTTTTTCCCATGTTCTGGGTGCATCTTGGTTCTCCAAGATTGATTTGAGGTTAGTTTATCATTATATGAGGGTCGGGGATGAGCATATACAGAAGACGGCCTTTAGGACTTGTTATGGTCATTGCAAGTTTGTGGTGATTCCTTTTGAACTCACAAATGCAATAGCAGTGTTTATGGATCTCATGAACTAGGTGTGCAGGTCATTGATGGATTGGTCGCTGATTTTATTTATTGATGAAATTTTGGTCTACTCTAAGACCAAGGGAGCAACATGATCATTTGAGAGAGGTTCTTAAGACCTTGCACAAGGAGAGACATTATGAAAAGTTCTCCAAATGTGAGTTCAGGTAGCACGAGGTGCATCTCTTGTATCACCTCATCAACCAGGATGGCATCTTGGTAAATCCGGCCAAGATCGAGGCGGTGAAGCAGTGGTAGATTCCAAGATCTCCATCCAAGATTCAGAGTTTCCTTGGTTTGGCATGATATTATAGGAGATTCATCAAGGATTTCTCCAAGATTTTTGTTCCTTTGACTCGATTGACAAAGAATAATGTTACCTTTTGGTGAGGACCTAAGCAACGTGCAACATTTGAGACCTTCATACAAATATTATGTAAGGTTCCGATACCGACCCTTCCTATTGCTGTGGATGCTTTTGTGGCCTATTACGATGCTTCTATCATGGGTTTAGGGGCAGTTCTTATGCTAATGGGCAACGTGATCGCTTATGCTTTGAGGCAGTTGAAGCCTCATGAGGCGAACTATCCTACTCATGATCTGGAGTTAGGGGTATGGTTTTCTCCCTCAAGATTTAGCGGCATTATTTGTATGGGGTCTACTTTACTATCTACATGTATCACAAGAGTTTAAGGTACATAATGGATCAGTCGAAGCTGAATATGAAGCAGCATAGATAGTTGGATGTGGTGAAGGATTATGATTGTGAGATTTTTAATCATCTTGGGAAGGCCAACATTGTGGTCAATGCTTTTAGTCGCAAAGAGATCAGTACTCCTATCAGATACCTATGTTTGAGGATGGTAATCACTTCACCATTGTTATATTTGATCAAGGATGCATAGGTTCAGGGGTTACAGAAGAAGAATTGGAAGATAGAAAAGATTAGGGCTTAGATTCCTTTAATTTTTAGAGATAGTCAAGGCTTGTTGACTCAGTTCAGTAGGGTATGAGTTTCTTCTTTCGGTGGGGTTAGACAGACTTAGTTGGAGGAAGCACACAGGTCAAAGTTTCTGATCCATCCTGGCGCCACGAATATGTGTAGAGACCCGATACTTATCCATTGGTGGCCTTGTATGAAGAGGGAGCCAGCTTGGTCCATAAAGCAATGCCTGACTTGTCAGAAGTTCAAGGCCGAACATCAGAGACCCCATAACAAGATGCAGTTGTTACCCATTCCCATATGGAAACGGGAGGATATCAGTATGGATTTCATCGTGAAGTTGCCAAGGATGTCACATACGGTTAATTATATCTGGTCTATTCTCCATAAGTTGAACAAGAGTCCCACTTTATCCTGATTAAGGAAAGTTCATTTGCTGAAAAGCTAGTCGAGATCTACATCAAGGAGGTGGTTTCACGGCATGGAGTGTCAGTTTCAGTTGTTTCCTACCAGTACATCCATTTTACTTCCAAGTTTTGAAGGAAGTTCCACGAGGAGTTAGGTACTCAATTTCTTTTCAATACTACTTACCACCTGCAGACTCATGGTCATAGCAAATATACCATTTAAACACTTGAGGATATGCTACATGCCTATGTGTTGGATTTTGGTAGGAGTTAGGATACTTATCTTCTTCTAGCAGAGTTATCCTACAACAACATTTACATAGCCACCATTGTTATGTCTCCCTTTGACTTTCTTTATGGGAAAATATGTTAAACTCTGATTTTGTGGGGTGAGGTTGGTTGACGATGATGGGTTTTAGTATACTACAACATCCTATGATGCACATACTGTTGGATTTGGTTTCTAAGCCCATAACTATAACCGGTATGTACTTGACCCGATTGTAGCATGGTCCTTTTGGGTTGTCTTCACCAGTGCAATTTGATAGGATGAATTTTGAGAATAAGGTTATTTATGGTTTATTAATATATTACAATTATAATATATTAATATGGAATTATTTAGTTAGTATTGATCAAGAATTAATTTATTAATTTTGTGATCAAAAGAGACTAATTAAATATATTGGGATTGATTATGTAAATCAATCATTCTTGTAGTGTGGACTAATGATCCATGATTATGGGATGAAATAGTCCATGGATAGTCCATGGAGGCTAAACCCATCGAGCATGAGAATGTGGAAAGTCATGGGTTATTAGGGTTTACCAAGTGTAACCCTAGCATGTCCAACATTATAAATAGAACCCTCCATAGACCAAAATCGGTAGCCTCTTCTCCTTGAGATAAATAAATTATTCTCTTAAATCATCCTCTTGCATATTAGTGTTTTCGAACCATTAGAGGCATCACACTTGAGGTGCTCAAGCTTTCAAGGGTCAAGAACTACAAGTCCTTCTAAGAGGTAAGTTATCCAACTAGTTGTATTGTTCAATTGTATGCTAGTTAGGGACAATGCTTTGGAAAAATGAAAAATGCATGTATAATTAGATAAAACATAGATCCAAAGCATTTAGGGTTGCATGTGCACTTATGAAGTGTTATAGTGCTCAAAACCCAACAGTGGTATCAGAGCCTAGCATTGTTTTCTATTATATTTGATGCTTACTAGTTTTCAAAGATGAAAAAGTCGAATTTTTTGCATTTTACTGATTGACTCGCCGAGTCCACTGGCTGACTCGCCGAATCCACTCAGAAACAGCCCAACTTGGTGAGTCCCGTTCATGTACTCGACGAGTTGGAGGCTCTATGTGCAGAATTTCGAGTTTCTTGGCCTGATTTGGATTTAGAACACTACCACAAACTGTTTTGGATCATTGGAAATGTTTTTTATGATACGGTAGTGCTTATACTCATCCAACCACAAGATAATTGTCAAAGTTTTAAAATAATTGTTGCTTTATATGATAAACAAAGTTGCTTTTAAAATTGTTGATTTAGAATTGTCTTGATTATGAGTATAGTTAGATCATGAATTATGTGATAATTTTAGTTATTAGAAATATGATCTAAATGAATTTTAATGACCTCCATAACTTGTCCTCAAGTTCTGGAAAATGAAAGGTCTCTTCATTAAAATGGCATTAAACTCATATGTTATGAAAGTGAAAGGACAATTGTCAAATATTAAGATAATAGGTTAATTATTTTGAAATGAATTGCCTTGCTACATGAGTTAGATTAGATCAATAGAATATTATATGATAATTTTTCTTCTTAGAATTGATCTAAATATTCTTTAATGAGTTCCATAACTTGTTCTCAAGTTATGGAACATGAAAAGTCTTTTCTTAAATGTTTTAATGAACTTCATAACTTGTCCTCAAGTTATGGATTATCAATAGTATTTTCATAAAACACACATTAAACTCATAAGTTATGAATGTGAAGAGTTTTGACAAGTTTCAAAACTTGCCCTCAAGTTTTGGAATTTGAAAAGTCTCATTAAATGAAACTTTAATTCCAAACCCTAGAGTTTTAAAAGTTAAAATTCAACCCTTATACTTTATAATATTAAAAGTTAACACTTATATATATATATATATATATATATATATATATATATATATATATATATATATATATATATGTGTGTGTGTGTGTGTGTTTGTGTATAAGAAAAAGTCGTTCTTACCGTTAGTAGGCCTCATTCACGAAGCCGGTCTATAAGGGGGTATAAGGTTACTACCTATAATATGGTGGTTTAATGAGTGTCCACTCTCACCCACCGCTTACTGGTGGAGGGTTGTTAGCCGAACGGGTAGGATAGGACATTAATTCTCCCTCATTAAAAGTATGATGATAAAAAAATATAAAGTAACTAAACTTTTATTAAATTCCCAATTGTAGTTACTTTAGGAAAAATGTGAAATGGTGCTAAGACAAGAAATTACTTGTAAAGTCATTAGTGGAGCATGTGTGGTTAACCGGCACACTAATCTAGGACTGACAATGTGTGGCAAATGGTAACTTGGTGTTAATCATAGATCAATGGAGTGTGTGTGGTTAACCGGCACATTGATTAGGTGATTTGTAACATTGGGTGTACCAAGCTAATTTGCATGGTTATTCACTCCTTGTTTGTGATCCTCGACATCCCAGTCACAAACTTCAAGGGCATGCTGAGATTTAAACATGTCATTGAAAAGTTCAATGAATCTTAAAGATCTAGGAATTCCAAAGCAATTAAAACCTTATAATCCATTTCGTTTTTCATGGTGGAAATTGATAAATCGTCATTTACGTACCTTCAAATATTTTACAATTGGATTACAGCATCCCTCTTCGCAATTGTAAAATATTGTGTTGGGTCCTAGCCTTAATATTTCGTTTTGGGTGTTATATTAAGGACTTTAATCAACTAACTTGAATTTCTCCCTTTATAGATGTCTAGTTTGGAAAACTATGGTCTTCCCAAATCTATTGGAAAAAGCTTTCCACATGAAGATGATATTTCACAATATCATACTTCACTTCCTCCACCTCCTCCAATTATTCTCCCTAACTCATAAGTTCAAAGACTTCAAAAGTTCAAGGTCACTCAAGCCTTGTTGGCTAGAAACACCAGGATGGAAGGTCTGTGTGTGTGCACATGTATTGGAGATGAAGTCACACATTGACAGGCTGGGAATGTTAGGAGTCGATGTCTCAAGGAACTTGGTTGTTGACTTTGTTCTTCAGTCACTTCCCGAGTCATATAGTCAATTTGTTAAAGACAACTATATGACAGACCGTGACATGTCCCTTATCAATCTTACATATTTTCTAATTGTTGTTGAATCAGCAATGATCTGGCGCACTAGTAATGCAAATTTGATTGGAAGAGATGCTTCCCAAACTTCCATGGACATTGACAATGGAAACATTGGAAGTCCAGAAAAGATTTCTCTTTCCAAGGGAAAGGGAAAGGCTAAGTCTGAGATTGTCTCATGTACCATTCCCAAAAAGTCCATATGTTTCTACTGCCATGAGAAGAGGCATTGCTTGCGAAGCTGCCGTGTCTACCTTAAGAATCATAAGAATAGTGAGGTCAAAAAGTTTGACTCTGCTTCAGGTAAGTCCTCTATCTAACTCTATTAAGTTCCTATTGGTAGATTCTTAATACATGATGTGATAAGATTACATTTTGATGTTTTGTAGGATCAAAGGAAGCTTAAAGGAAAGGCATGTTGAGTCTGATCGCGAAGAGATGGATTTCGATCGCATGGTTCGATGATCGGATTTAGAGCTGCTGCTTAAGAGTTATAATAGATTGCTTAGAAATTTGTAATTACATTGTAAGGAAAAGTTTTTCTGCACATTTTTTATATAAATAAAGAAAAATTTTATTTTATCCTATTTTATATTTCCTTGCAATGGCATATGTGAAAATTGATGTTTGTGTTTTGGTGGTTGTCGAGGCCAACACAAATAATAACCCTAAATATTACACACTAAAATAGTGTATAGTGGTAAATGGGTCGAATCCACGGAGATTGGTTCAATTTATAACTCTATGAAAAATCTCTTTGTAAAAATACTTGTGAAATAACAATAAAAATAAAATAGGGGGTTTTGGTGTTTGAAATACTTGAAACAAACTAGAATTAACTATGATTTAAATAGACAATTTCAACAAAAATAAGGGTTTGATGTAAAATCAATAAGGGAGAGATGGTTGACTTAAAGTTTCCTCAATTTGACTTTTGATGAACATATCATTAGAATCCAATGGTGCAATACTTTGATTTAAATCCTTAATTTGGCTATAGTAATCCAAGGAGCTTCAGATTACCTAGACTTCTCTTAATTGTTGAAATGGCTAGAGAAGCTCATAACAATTTCCTTAGTCAAAGTCACTAATTCCAAATAGCATGTAATTAGTGAAAGTCAACTAGCATTAAGAACCAAAAAGTCACCAAATCCAAGAGGAGTCAATTGCTTTCACTACCATGTTGGAGGAAATGTTTTTATGATTGTGTGAAGCAAAAACAACACAAAAATCACTTGTTGCTTGCTAATTTGAGGATACTTTACTTAATCAAGAAATTAGCCAACTAATCACCACAAACACATTTAAACTCATGAATAAAAACATACTAGTAGTGATAACATGATAAAATACAAAACATTTCCATAAAGATTTAAGAACAAGTTCATGGATTCTTTAACATTCAACAAAAGTTCAAAGGATTCAACAAGAAATCAACCAAGATTTGTTTAGCCAAGCATGGTTAAACTCAAAGGAACAAAGTTAGTTGAGATTGTACCAAACATTTCACAATAATCAAGAGGTGAAATCAAGATGTTCTTGAGCTGTTCTTGGCCTTCACAAGTACTCCAAACTCCAGAGAGAACAAGTCAAACTCAGACCTCCAAGATAAGGCTAAAGAGGCACACCAACCTTCCCAATATAGAGCTCTTAACAAAATCCCGAAATTGCCCTTGTCAGGAATCCATGCGGGCCGCGGGTAATCTTACGCGAGTCACGGGCTTTGATGGGATTTTTGGGCTTCTTCAAGTCTTGGGCCCCCAAAGCTAATCCATTGGCCCAGTTCAGATCCAATCAGTTCCTAGTCCATTTTTCTTCAATATTTCTTTAGTTAAAGCCCAATTTGTCTTTCCACATCACTCAAAACTTCCGCAAACTCTTAAACATCAATCAAGCACACTCAAGAATTCTCTCGCGCCCTTTCAAATTTAAAGTTCAACACTTATGCGCCTTCAAGCAATCGACAAGCCTACTCCCTGGATCACCTCCAAAGCTATCAAGCATGACATCCCCACTGCTCTTCAAGTCCAATCGCCTTCCAAAAGATCCCGCACACTCCCGCTCCTCTAGTTTCCTTAAAATCTGCAATAATGCTCAAGAAACTAGAAAGTACCCGAAATGGTCATAAAAATAACAAAAAGGAAAATATGCATGGAAATTAACTAAAATGCAAATGGAATGTGCTAAAAAAAGACAAAACTGTAAAATTAGTCCTTGTGGTTTGCAAAAAACTTTGGATGGGGTCCAAAAAGTTTTCGACTTGCATTGAAGGTCCAAAATCAAGAATTTTCTTTGGTTTTGGTCCTTGAAAATTTGAAAAGACTATTTTGCCCTTATTATTTCTTTTTTACATTTTCTTTATTTGTATTAATTGTTTTATAATTAAAAAAAAAAAAGCAAAAGCAAAAAAATGGGCCTACAAACCCCACCCCACCCCACCCTATATTTCTTTCTCGTGTTCTTTCCCTCTTCATCAAAAAGACATTGACTTTCAGATCATCTCCATGTCTCTCACCCCGTCGAGAAGCCCTAATGGTCGCCACCCCTTCTGGTCGGTGAGTATTTTACCTCTCATCTCCTCCATTCCTCATCCTTCCTGAGCCAGTGGATTTACATCTTGGAGCTTGAAACCTGCCTTAACCTTAATGAAGTCGACAACGTTGAATCTAGTAACAAATCCGAAATCTTGAAACGTTCTAACTTGTGGCGACATACTCATCTCTTTCCCTTAGCCGCCAGAATATTTTAGGGTTTCAATCCAGATTTTGATTTTGTGTCTTCTGCAAATTTCTAGGTTGGTTTAGAATTTGTATTTTGATTTTCTGCAATTCTTGTTCATCATTGTGTTGATCATTTTCTACGATTCGTGTTCACACTGATTTTGTGTTTTCTGCCTACTCATGGAAGAAACCACTAAGTCAATTTTTTTTGGACATCACAGGTTTTTTTCAATGGTTTTTAAACATGGATTTAGCTAAATTTTATCATTTGGCTACTGTTGCTCGATTTGTGGTTATCAAGAGCTTGAAGAGTTTGTGTTGGGATGCACTTTGACTTGAGGTCCATCCGGGAACTGCCTCAATTTGTGATTGTAACACCTTCATTTTATTCTTCCTGTTTTGATTACAAAAATACTTTATGTGGCTGTTCTGAAAAATCCAATATTGTATCAAGAAATCGACCCTTAATGACTTTGGTGTCTCCACTGTAATTTTTCGGATTACAATACACTTAATTAGGATGAATTTTGGTGTTCTAATTTTAAGTGTTTTAGGCATAATTGCAAATAAATTTGATTTTTTGTTGGCCTTTGCTTCTACAATAATTTTATACATTTTGATGAATGGTAAACTCATTGAAGAAGAAGGTTGTTGTAGATTCTGGGTTTTTTGTTCATATTTTGTGTGAGTTTTGATTTGCAGGTGATGTGTGATGAAGAAGAAGATGGGAAAGAGAGTCAAAAGAAAGAGAGAGAGAGAGAGAGAAATTGGGGTACGGTGGAGAGGAGGTGGTTGAGATTTAGTTTTTTTTTAATTATTTAAATACCAAAACAAATAAAGAAAATAGAAAAAAGAAATGAAAAGGGTAAAATCGACTTTTCAAGTGTATTATGGACCAAAAACACAGAAAAACCTTGATTTTGGATCGTCCATGCAAGTTGAAAACTTTTTGGACCCTATCCAAAGTTTTCTGAAAACCACAGGGACCAATTTTGCAGTTTTGTCCTAAAAAAACTATAAAAAGAAGTAAATAAAATGAGGTTATCATGTTTTTAGCAATATGGATTTGATTCTTTCGCTTGTGGTAGTGTCTAAATTTACCAAATAAGGAAAGATTCTCATCACCCAAGTTTCAGTTTGATAGAAACCTGGAATCTTGCAACTTGTATGATGAATGAGAACCTTCATCTTTAGCAAATTAAGACTAATTCCTTGTTCACATGTATATGTGAGTTAAGTGAAGGACTAGGGGATCGGGTACACTCGGTTGTGCACTGATCAGGTCCACCATAAAGAATGATAAGACTATTTGTTATGATTTACTAAAGTTAGTAAATATTGTTATGCCTACAAGACTAAGTATAATTCTGAGTCATTGAAAAGTCTTAATGTATAGCAAAACGAATAAGAATAGTCAAATTAGGTACAAAGATAAAAGTTTATCCAATCTGAAAAGATGGGAGAGTACTTGAGTATCGTGTTTTATGATCATCAAATGATTATGAAAACCATATCATAATTTGATCCTCTAAGGACATCTTAGTGCACTTGTTTGGCTAAGAAGAGAAATCAGGAATTGTTGAAATGGTTAAATCAATTAAGATGAATCATACTTCGTTCCAAAATCAAATCTTAGAGTCATACTCCAAGATTGTATATTGAGTGACATATCTGAAACTATAGAGTAAAATGTTTTCTACTCTTGTACATTTGAAATTGGTAAATTGTAATGTTTTGGATAAAACAAAGGTCAACTAAGACCAATTGTCAATAGTGTTTGTCTTGATAAGAAATCACACTAAATGTTGAATATTTGTTTGTCAAGTAATGTTCTTGATAGAGAGAGACTTATATGTCAAGAGGTCAGTGGGGGTCTTAAAGATCTTGAATAGTTTCAAGAACTAATCAAGAGTAAACCTATTGTTAATCACTAGCACACGACTTGAGGTTTACAACCTATCGTGTTGACATATTCTTAATTTTTGCGCCCATTTCTGTTAAAGTTGACTATGCATGTGAGCTCTATGAGTTCTCAACTGTTTGCATAACAACTTGGAAGCAATGGTAGGCCCTTTTTCTACCGAGTGGCAAGGAATTAGATTAGAAAGGTGCAGTTCATATGAGTTTGGAATTGTCACTAACCTTTTCTTATAATTATGGTTATGACAATTTCACATGGATAGGAACACATACACCATAAAATCTAAGTGTCATAAGTTTTCTCTCCAATTCATGAAAATGATTGTGAGGAAACACTCTCACTAAGTAGATTTTAAGGAGATTGCATTTGTGATATTTGCATTCTCAAATTCGATTATGACTACGGAATCCCTTTTCATAGTTCGAATTGTGAGATATGGAAAAAAGTCTAAACATTCGAAACTTATTGTTGTAAGTTCTGAAATAGTTTAGACACACATGTGAGCTATCTAATGAAAGGCGTATGACTTTGAGAAGCTTAGATAAAGGCTTATCAAAGCATCTCGTATCAAAAATCTGAACTTTGGAAAGAAAGTCAATAAGTATTGATTTCTAGAAGTCCAACTGATTTTGGATACATGTCAAAGCTAGTGGGAGTGTAAGTATTATGCCAGGAAGATAATAATTATTGTGCTAGTGGGAGCGTAATTATTATGGTAAGTGTCGCAAGTTAGCAATGTTAATTATAGAAAACAAAATTTTCAATTCACAAAGTTGTAGGGTTTGAAAATTTTGTTTTGCTATAATAAAGGGAGAGGAACTTATACTTCATTTTTCAATTCTAAAAGCTTAGATTGAGATTTTAATCAAATTTAGTCAAAGACATATATGAATGTTATGTTGCAAAGATTCGACATAAGGAAATTCTATATATGGAAATGTTAATTGCATTCTCAACATTCGATTATGATTACGACATCCCTCTTCATAGTTCGAATTGTGATAACATGGAAAATAGAAATGTTATAGCAAAAGACTGATCAAGTATCATGTCTTTATGTAAGACATTATGAATTGTGTCCTATATGCTTCGGATATAGGGTCGATTGCATATGCTAGAATATTCATGTGTTCTAATTTTTCAAATGCCTAGGGCGCTAAGAGGGAAAAAGACTAGAACTAAATATGACTAAAGTGGTTAAACAACTGTCAAGGACAATCTAAGGTTCGTTAAGGATTGGTTGCTTATGGATAGTTGGAAGTATAGTAATGAATGGACCATATTGATATAATTTTGAATAGATAGGATTTTGTTAAGAATGGATAGCCATATGGTAATTATGGAAAAGTTTCATTATGGGAGTTGGATATCAAGAATATATGAGTAAGTTAGAAACTTTTATGCAAAGAAGGATGTTCAAAGGAATGTACTTTGAATTTGAGACTTCTTCTCCATAGAATTGACTTCTAACAATCTCCAAAGGAATCTTTGCATAATAATTTAGAACTAATACATTCTAATAGTGGCAAGAATTTGGTATTCTTACACTTAAAGATTTGGAATTGTGAAATGAGTATCGTTAGAAATGTTTATAATTGATCTATTTCACAAACTAAGGACCGTAGGTAAACATAGTGTGCATGCTTGGAGCATGGGATAGCTATTGTTTTAATTTAAGTATTAATTTAATCAATCGAAGCATTATACAATGAATAATAAGTAATCAATATGGTGATTAAATAAAATGTTTTTTATTTACACTCACAAGTTTTGGGGCCATATAGGATTGGTATTATTCTTGTGTTTCACTTTGCATGTTTTGACTTCCCCAATAATAAGATTATTCAAACCATCCACAGTCGATCATACTTTGGAAGTAGGTATGAAAGAAGACTATTATGAGTTGGTTTGTAAGATTATCTAAGGAGTTAGGCATAGCAAAAGTTTTGCTACACCATTCGTGAGCACTTCTGAAATAAGATTTGAGTATTGGATCAACCCGCTCTCACTTGAATCACTTCATGGAATTTATCACAAGTAATTGTGAAACGATAATATCATATAAGTCTTCAAATCTAGATATATGAGTTGTTGACTATGAATTAGTTGTGCACTGATGATACGAAAACGTATCAGTAACTTGATGTTATAAAATGTATCGTTGTACATGATTTAATGAGTAGTTAGTACAAGCATATAATGCCGAAGTTAATATGTTCCCTTTTATCCTAATAGGATTAAAAGTGATATCTTGGGTCCCTTGATGATTCTATTTTTACTATGCGTCAGGCCCGGTCAGAGATAAATTGATGTGTTCAGTTATGTTCTATGTTAGAGGAATCGGAAATCGAGAAGCAAACTGTTGGAAAATAAGTATGACTTTGTTCCATGTATTTGTCCAGCTGATATCTTGCGAACAAAGGATTATATGATCACTTATCTGAAGGACGAGTCACTGACTAGGTTAGAGTTCGACAAAGGCTTTTGAAAGCTTACGATTGCTAAGTCAGATCCTGAAGTGCATAAGCAGTAATAGTTATTAGACTTATCCAAGTGGGAAAATTTTGGATTTGGTGTCTAAACCCATAACTATAATTGGTATGTACTTGACCCAATTGTAGCAAGGTCCTTTTGGGTTGCCTTCACCAGTGCAATTTGATAGGATGAATTTTGAGAATAAGGTTATTTATGGTTTATTAATATATTACAAGTATAATATATTAATATGGAATTATTTAATTAGTATTGATCAAGAATTAATATATTAATTTTGTGATCAAAAGAGACTAATTAAATATATGGGGATTGATTATGTAAATCAATCATTCTTGTAGTGTGGGCTAGTGATCCATGATTATGAGCTAAACTAATCCATGGATAGTCCATGGAGGTTAAACCCATGGAGCATGAGAATGTGGAAAGTCATGGGTTATTAGGATTTACCAAGTGTAATCCTAGCATGTCCAACACTATAAATAGAACCCTCTATAGACCAAAATTGGTAGCCTCTTCTCCTTGAGATAAATGGATTATTCTCTTAAATCATCCTCTTGCATATTGGTGTTTGGGAACCATTAGAGGCATCACACTTGAGGTTCTCAAGCTTTCAAGGGTCAAGAACTACAAGTCCTTCTAAGAGATAAGTTATCTAACTAGTTGTATTGTTGATTTGTTCAATTGTATGCTAGTTAGGGACATTGCTTTGGAAAAATGAAAAATGCATGTATAATTATATAAAACATAGATCCAAAGCATTTTGGGTTGCATGTGCACTTATGAAGTGTTATAGTGCTCAAAACCTAACACATACAACCCTAAATGCTTTGGATCTATGTTTTCTTTAATTATACATGCAGTATCATTTCCAAAGTGTTAAGCCTACAACTAGCATGCAATAGACATAAACAACATAAAATACTAGTTAGGAGTTTACCTCTTTATGTAGCTTGTAGAACTTGTTGTATTTGGCCTTTAAGAACTTAGTGCCCCAAGTGTGACACCTCAAATGGTTCAAAACACACTTTAGACAAAGGATGACATTTGAGAGAGTTTATGCACACTAAAAATCGGTTATGGTCATCCAAAGATCACTCGGTGCCGATTTTAGTAGCCTAGGGTCTTCTTATATAGTGTGACTAGGATTAGGGTTACATCCATGTAAACCCTAATGTGAATGACTTTTAATCTTACTTAGGATCCATGGATTAAAACCTCCATGGACTATCCATGGACTACCATATTGGTTTAGCCCATCCTAAATAACCATAAGCCCACACCATAAGAATGATTGATTTACTAAATCAATCCCCTTACAATTAATTAGTCTCTTTTGATCACTAAATTAATTCCAAATTAATTCTTGATCAATAATAATTAAATAATATTATTTCATATTAATATATTAGAACTTATAATATATTAACAAATCATAAATAACCTCTTCTCAAAAGTCCATTCTATCAAATTGTCGTGGTGATATGCAACCCAAATGGACCATGCTACTCTTGGGTCAAGAACATACCAATTATAGTTATGGGCTTAGACACATAATCCAACAGTCTCCTACTTGGATAAGTCTAATAACTGTTATTGCAAGTATGACTCCAAAATCCCGACTAGCAATCGTAGCTCTTAAAAGCCGTTGTCGAACTCTGACCTAGTCAAAGACGCGTCCATTAGATAAGGGATCATATATTCCTCCATTCTAGATATCATATGGATTGAGACATGGATTATAACCAATCTTTATGTCCATCTGTTTTTCCCGATTTCTGATTTATAACGACCGACTAATTGAACAAATCAAATCAGTCTAGGCTTGGCCAAGCACTTAGGGGTGTCATCACTAAATCATCGAGGGGCACACAGATATCGATTTTAACCACATGGGGTAAAAGGAACGGATAAACTTCGACTCAACTGTTTGCTTGTACTTACTCATCAAATCACACACAATAATATGTTTTATAACACTAAGTTATTGGTGCGTTAACATATGTCAATGTGCAACCGACTTGTAAATTACAACTCACATGTCTTGGTTTCAAGAATATAAGATATTATCGTCTCACAATCACTTGTGATAAAACCCATGAAGTGATTCAAATGAGCGTGAGTTGAATCCAATACTCAAATCTTATTTTAGGAGTACTCATGAACAATGCAGCAAACTTTTTCCATGTCTAAAACACCTATACAAACTACAGACCCATTCATGATAGTCTTGCCTCAATACCTACTTACAAAGTATGATCGACTGTGGATGGTTTGAATAACCTAGTTATTCGGAAAGTCAAAACATGTAAAGTGAAACACAAGAATAATACTAATCCTATATGGCCCCAAAACTTTTGAGTGCGATATTTATTACTCATTATTCATTGTATAATGTTTTGTATAATCAACTTAATACTTGAATTAAAACAGTTGTTGTCCCATGCTCTAAGCATGTACACTATGTTTATCTATGATCCTTACTTTGTGAAATAGATCAATTGACAATATTTCAATGATGCTCATTTCATAATTCCAAATCCTTACCGTAAATGTATGAATATCAAATTCTTGCCATTTATTATAATCTGTTAGGTTCTAAACTTATATGCAATGATCCTCTTGTAATGACTATGCACAAAAGTCATAGAGACTTGGCAACAAACATTAAAAAGTATTCCAATGGAGAGCAATCCCATGGAAATGAAATCTCAAATTCAAATAACATTCCTTTGAACATCCTTCTTGCATTAAGTTTCCTAATCTTACACAGATGTAAAGAATAACTTCCACTTATGGAAACATTTCCATGTTCCTATTTTGACTATCACTTCTGAACAAGAGTTACCTCTTCTCATAATATGTCAATATGGTCAATCCATTTTTATACTTCCAACTAAAAGCGAGCAATCCTAGGTGAACCTTAGATTGTCCTAAACAGTTGTTAACCACTTTAGTCATATCCGGTTCTAGTCCTTTTTCCCTCTTAATGCCCTAGGCATTTAAAAAATTTAGAACGGATAAATATTATAGCACATGTAATCGATCCTATACTTGAAGCATATTGGACATGATTCATAAAGACATGGTACTTGACCAATCTTTTGCTACAATATGTCTATTTACCATGTTCTTATAATTTGAATTATGAAGAGGGATGCCGCAATCATAATCAAATTTTGAGAACGCAATTAACATTTCCATATATAGAATTTCCTTATGTTGAACCATTCCAACATAACATTCATATATATTTGACTAAATTTGATTAAAAACTCAATCTAAGCTTTTAGATTTTGAAATGAAGTACAATTTCCTCTCCCTTAATTATAGCAAAACAACTTTTCACACCCTGCAACTTTGCGATTTGAAACCTTTTGTTTTTCTATAATTAACATTGCTAACTTGCAACACTTACCATAATAATTATGCTCCCACTAGCATAATAATTATTATATTACTAGCATAACACTTATGCTAGCACTAGCTTTGACATGTATTCAGAAATCAACTGGACTTCTAGAAATCAATACTTGTTGACTTCATTTTAAAATTCCAGATTTCTGATACAAGATGCTTCGATACAACTTTATCTAGGCTTCTCAAACTCATACACCTTTCCTTAGATAGCTCGCATTTATGTCTAAACAATTATATAACTTGCATCAATAAGTCCCAAATGTTTAGACCTTTGCTATTTCTCACAATTCAAACTATGAAGAGGGATGTCATAATCATAATCGAATTTGAGAATGCAAATGTTACAATTGCTAACTATTTAAAATCTACTTAGTGAAAGCGTTTCCTCACAACCATTTTCATGAATTGGAGAGAAACCTTATGACACTTAGATTTTATGGTGTATGTGTTCCTATCCATGTGAATTTTTCAAACCATAATCATAAGACAACGTTAGTGACAAATCCAAACTCATATGGACTGAACTTATTCAATCTTAATTTCTTGCCACTTGGTAGCACAAGGGCCTAACATGTCTTCCAAGTTGTTAAGCAGCTCACCCAAACTGATCAATGAAACTTTCATTGATCTAGGTGCTTTGTTTTATACAAACAATTGAGAACTCATAGAACTCACATGCATAGTCAAATTTAATTGGAATGGGCACAGAAACAAGAATATGTCAACAAGATAGGTTACCAACCACAAGTCGTGTGCTAGTGATAGATAATTGGTTTTATTCTTGATTAGTTCTTGAAACCTGTCAAGATTCTTAAGACTCCCACTAACCTCTTTACATATAATATTCTCTTGTCATTAACCATTCCTTGACAAACAAATATTCAAGAGTTAGTGTGGATTCTTATCAAGATAAACACTTCACACAATTGGTCTTAGTTGGTCTTTGTCCTTACCAGGACATCACAACTTACCAATTTCAAATGTAGAAGAATAAGAAGCATTTTACTCTACATTTGACAAGTGTTATAAACCTTTTTTAAGATTATGTCACTCAAGTTACAATCTTGTAGTATGACTCTAAGACTTGTTCTTGAAACAAAGTATGATTCACCTTTTGATTTAACCATTTCAACAATTCACGATTCCTCTTCTTAGACATACAAATGCACTAAGGGGTCCTTAGAGAATCAATTGTGATATGGATTTCCACAATCATTAAGATGATCATAAAACACGATACTAAACTACTCTCCCATCTTTTCAGATTGGAGAAACTTTTATCTTTCTGCCTAATTTGATTCTTCTCACTCATTCTGCCATACATTGAAACTTTTCCAGTGTTTCAGAATTATACTTAAACTTGTTAGCATAACCATATTTACTTACTTTTAGTAAATCATGACGAATAGTTTTATCGATCTTTGTGGTTGACCTCGACCAGTACACAACCAAATGTACCCAATCTCCTATTCCTTTACTTGACTCACATATTCATGTGAACAAGGAATTAGTCTTAATTTCCCAAAGGCAAAGGTTCTCATTCATTACACACTACAAGTTGCATGATTCCATGTTTCTATCCAATTGAAACTTGGGTGATGAGAATCTTTCCTTATTTGGCAAATTCTCGACACTACCACAAACGAAAGAATCAAATTAATTTTTTGATGTTGCTATCATGGAAACGTATAAGCAACGATTTTCACAAATGCCATTGCAAGGAGATATAATAAAATAAAATAAAAATTTTATTTATTTATAAAATGCGGAAAAACTTTTCCTTACAATGCAATTATAAATGAAAACTATGTTATTACAAATTTATAAGCAATCTATCATAACTCTTAAGCAGCAGCTCAAAAATCCAATCATCGAACCATGCGATTGAAATCCATCTTCGTGACCAGATTCAACATACTCTTGCTTTAAGCTTCCTTCTTTTTGGATGATCCTACAAAACATCAAAATGCAACCTTGTTACATCATGTATTAAGAATCAACAATTAGGAACTTAATAGAGTCAGACAGTAGACTTACCTGAAGCAGAGTCAAAATTTTTGATTCTACCTTTTCTCAGATCTTTCAGGTAGTTAGGGCAGCTTCGCTTCCAATGTCCCTTCAAATGGCAGTAGAAACAAATGGCTTCTTTTGCATTGGCACATGAGACAATCTCAAACTTAGCCTTTCGCTTTAACATTTGGTCAACCGGGTTGACTATGGCCAATCCATTTCCATTGGGAAGATAAATCTTTTCTAGATCTCCAATGTTACCATTGTCAATGTCCATGGAAGTTTGAGAAGTAGATCTTCCAATCAAATTTTCTTTTCCAGTACGCCAAATCATTGCTAATTCAGCAGTAACAAGAAAATAGGTAAGATCAATAAGGGTCATGTCGTGGTCTGTTACATAGTAGTCCTTAATGAACTCACTATATGACTCAGGAAGTGACTGAAGAACCAAGTCAATAGCCAGCTTCCTTGAGACTTCGACACCTAATACTCTCAACTGTCAATATGTGACTTCATCTCCAAGACATGAGTACACACAGGTCTTCCATCATAATGTTTCATAGCAAGTAGGGCTTGAGTGACCTTAAACTTTTCAAGTCTTTGAACTTGTAGGTTAGGGAGAATTATTGGAGGGAGTGGAGGAAGTGAAGTATGATTTCCATTTCCATTAATGTTGGACAAAGGGATTAATTTTTCACCTTGATCGCCACGTAGGATATCATCTTCAAGAGGAAAGCTTGATCCAAAAGATTTGGGAAGACCATAGTTGTCTGAACTAGACATCTACAATGGGAGAAATTCAAATTAGTTGATTTAAGTCCTTAATATAACACCCAAATGAGATATTAATGCTAGGACCCAACACAATATTTTACAATTCGGAAGAGGGATGTCGAGGATCACAAACAAGGTGTGAATAACCATGCAAATTAGCTTGGTACACCCAATGTTACAAACCACCTAATCAATGTGTCGATTAACCACACACGCTCCATTGATCTATGATTAACATCAAGCTACCATTTGCCACGCACTGTCAGTCCTATATTAGTGTGCTGTCTAACCACACACGCTCCACTAATGACTTAACAAGGTGCAAAGTGCAATTTCATGGAATAGCACCATTTTCACATTTTTCCTACAGTAACTAAGATTGAGAATTTAATAAAAGTTTAGTTACTTTATAATTATCACTATACTTATAATGAGAACTAATGTCCTATCCTACCTATAACAACCCCAAAATACGGTCCCAAATTTTCTTTTTAATTAATTAATAAAACCCATGATAACAGATCATATCATTCATAAACAAAGGTTGTTATATCAAATCAGAGTATCATCTCAAAACAGGATCTTTTATCAGAGTATAAGCCTCCTAGGCTAAAACTTCTTGGTGTGTGTCATGCGATTATCCCGAGCTCTTTCCTCCGCTACCGTAAGTACCTGAAACCAAAATTGAAAACCGTAAGCACAAAGCTTAGTGAGTTCCCCAACCTACCACATACCATACATAATCACATACTGCAAACAACGGGCCTAAACCACTACAGCGGGCCCAGCCCGGCATTAGACGAATCCGGCATCAAGCCCTGTCTAGCATCGAGCCCCGCTCGGTATCCATATATGTTTCTACCAGGCCCCATCTGTCTTCGGGCCCCGCCCGCTACTCACATACAACAATAACATATAAACAAGCTAACACAATCACTATATATAACTACTAGTCTCAAGGCCCCGCCTATCTTGGGCCTCGCCCCTATTCTGCTACTAATGAGATATGGAACCCCGTCCACACTCAGCTAGTGATGAGATACGTGCACCCACCCACACTCATCCTCCTACCAGGAATATACAAGTATCACAAATACAACGAGTATAACTACACCTACACTACTGCCTCGGGTACCACCCGGTATCGAATCGTAGCTCGGAAACATACATATAAACCTTCCTCGGGCCTCGCCCGACATCCGATCTAAATCTGGTATTCACTAACACACATAAACGGGCCGGCATTGGTGCCTTAGACCCATTCCTACTAGAGAAACTCACCTCGCAAAGTTGACTGTAGAATCCTGCAAATAACCCTTTGTTGCTAGTTGGCAGATCCCAGAACCGTTGATCCCTCCACTCCCCGAGCTATCAACACCAAAATATCACTTAGTCCAATTCAATAACCCTTCATAGGGTAGAATGACCATTCTACCCCTAAGCCAACCTGATCCATAACTAAGCCCAAAACTAGGTAAGCTTCCCAAGCCCACTAGTGGCCCACTGATGGCCCAATTTGCTAAATCGGGCCCAATTCCTCTAATGGGCCTTATCCTAAGCCCAAACATTTCCTTGGCCCATATTATCTGACTTCTGATGGCCCACTAAGGCCCAAGAACCAAAGGCATGGCCCAAACTGAGGCCCACTAACACGAAGCCCAAACTGACAGAGTACACGAGGTGTACCCCCACGTACACTAAGCTTACCAAGTAAGTGGTGAGTATGATGGGCGTACCTGCACGTATGCTCAGCGTAACTCCCCCTGCTAAGTCTATTTCTCATTAAGAGCTTAATACTCCACTTCAGAGGCTACCAACATAGATCCTGGTCCTTTTCCATGTCTTAATCCATAAAGTCACTGACTTGGTGACTTAACTTGGCCCAATCAAGCCTAAACTCCCAAAATGACATTCTTCTTCCATAAAGGGGCTAGATCTCATGCATGAACCCAATAAGACGTTCAAGATGGAGACTTTACTGCTTATGGGATCTTTTTAGCTCTGAGGGTGGCAACCCTAAGCTCAAACACCAGGTTTCATCAAAAAGGTCCATTCTTTGGACCTAAAAAGGTCCAAACCTCCATAAACCTAGATCTAAACTTCTATAAGGAAAGTTGGAAGATTTATACCTTCTGGGGTTTGTAAACGAGCTAGAGAACTTGGATCCAAAAGCTCTTCCTTGATCAATGAGACTCCAAGATGATCACACCTCTCCAAGAACACTTAAATGCACTAAAAAAATGGCCTCACAAGCTCCAAAAACACTCAAGAGGGTTTAGGGTTTCGTAGCAGCTCTTTAGGGTGAAATGGAGGCTAAATCTTGAGGGTATAATGTTCCTTATATAGTGGCACACCCTAAATTTAGGGTTTCTGGACTCCGGACATACGTTGGGCGTATATCCTATACGCTGGGCATACGCCAAAAAGTAATCGCGACCATTTCCCTTGAACGATGGGCGTAACCCAGCTTACGTTGGGCGTACCCACGCGCCTTCCACTTCGCATGCATGATCCTTCTTTGCCAACTTTTCCATTAAGGGACCATAAATGTCAATAACTTCAAAATTCTATAACTCCTTCGTTCTAAGTCCATTTCCGACGAACATTATATCCACGAAAAGGTGGTGAGAATCCCTTCGCTTCTAGCGATACACCTCGACCCAAAAATTCTCAAATAAAAATTCAAGACCCATAAAAGACCGAAACGCCCCTAGCCTCGGGTTCTGAAATCCATTAACAGACACTTTCAGAACAGGGTGTTACACTACCTATTCGGCTAACAACCCTCCACCAGTCAAGGAAAGCGGTGGATGAGAGTAGACACCCATTAAACTGCCATTTTAGAGGCAGTAACCTTATACCCCCTTATAGACCGGCTTCGTGAATGAGGCCTATAACAGTAAGACTGACTTATTCTTATACCTATATATAATTATAAACTTATAATGATATAATAGTATAAGGGTTGAATTTTAACTTTTAAAATTCTAGGGTTTAATTTGGAATTAAAGTATTCATAAGTGTAACTTTACAAATTCCAAAACTTGAGGGCAAGTTTTGAAACTTGTCAAAACTTTTGGTTTCCATAACTTATGAGTTTAATATAGTTTTTATGAAAAACTTTTCAAGTTCCATAACTTGAGGACAAGTTATGGAAGACTTCAAAACCATTTAAAATGACTCTTAAAAAATGAGACCTTTCATTTTCCATAACCTATGAGTTTTAAAGACCTTTTAAAAGAAAATTTTTCATTTTCCATAACTTAAGGACAAGTTATGGATATCACTAAAATCATTTAGATCATTATTTTAAATAACACAATAATCAAATAATACATACAGGATCTAGTTAAACTCATAAGTCAAGATAATTCACATCAACCATTTGCAAGAAATCAGTCTATCAAATAAACTAATACAAATCTTGAAACTATGACAATTATCTTTTATTTGGTTGAGGATAATCATTACCATAGCAACAAAATCAAATTTTATGAACAAAAATATTTTGTGGTAATGATCCTAATCCAAAACAGGCCAAAAAACTGAAAATTTTGCCCACTGAACAGTCACCACCTCGTGGTAATTTTTACCACCTCGAGGTGATCAGGCAGGTTCCAAAAAACGAGTTTTCTTGATTTAAAAAACAATAAGCATCAAGTATAATAGAAACTAACCCTAGGCTTCAATACCACTAATGGATTTTAGTATACTACAACATGTTATGGTGCACATAAAACCCTAAATGCTTTGGATTTATGTTTTCTCTAATTATACATGCAATATTATTTCCAAAGCATTAAGCCTACAACTAGCATGCAATAGACATAAACAACATAAAATACTAGTTAAGAGTTTACCTCTTTATGTAGCTTGTAAAACTTGTTGTATTTGGCCTTTAAGAACTTATTTCCCCAAGTGTGACACCTCAAATGGTTCACAACACACCTTAGACAACGGATGATATTTAAGAGAGTTTATGCACACTAAAAATCGGTTATGGTCTTCCAAAGATCACTTGGTGCCGATTTTAGTAGCCTAGGGTCTTCTTATATAGTGTGGCTAGGATTAGGGTTACATCCATGTAAACCCTAATATGAATGACATTTCATCTTACTTAGGATCCATGGGTTAAAACCACCATAGATTATCCATGGACTACCATATTGGTTTAGCCCATCCTAAATAACCATATGCCCACACCATAAGAATGATTGATTTACCAAATCAATCCTATTACATTAAATTAGTCTTTTTTTTATCACTAAATTAGTTCCAAATTAATTATTGATCAATACTAATTAAATAATAGGATTTCATATTAATATATTAGAACTTATAATATATTAACAAATCATAAATAACCTCTTCTCAAAAGTCCATTCTATCAAATTGTCATGGTGATATGAAACCCAAATGGACCATGCTACTCTCAGGTCAAGTACATAGGAATTATAGTTATGGGCTTAGACACCTAATCCAACTGACGAGTGACAGGGAGCACTGAATTGGTTCTTAAGACCACGAGGTTGATTCAGCAGGTGCGGGATAGGCTACAGAATGCATACAGGTAGCAGAAGAGTTATGCTGAACAACACCATTTCGACCTAGAGTTTTAGGTGGGTGATCATGTGCTTCTGAAGGTGGCACCTGGAAAAGGTGTAATTCGGTTTTGGAAGCGGGACAAGTTGGTCCCCAGATTCATTAGATCTTTCCGAGTTGGCGCCCAGGTGTGCAAGGTTGCATATCGTTTGGATCTACCTGTCAATCTTAGCCAGATTCATAACACCTTTTATTTCTCTCAGCTATGGAAGTGTTTGGTTTATGATTTTGTAGTAGTTTCCTTGATGAAATTCAGGTTGATGAGTGTTGAAACTATGTGGAGAGACAGGTTTCCGATTTAGATAGAAAGACAAAGAGCTTTCATAACAAGGTGGTAGGTTTGGTAATGGTGCAATGGAAGCACCGGAAGGGTTTTGAGTGGGCATAGGAACCCGAGGAGGAGACAAGGGAGCATTACCCTGAGTTATTTGTGGCAACGGATTTCGAGGATGAAATCGTATTCAAGTGGAAGAGAATTGTAACACTTGGATTTCAGGTATAATTACTATATTTCATTTGTGGATTTTCTAATATCTATAAAGTGGTGAAGAGATCACTACAACGTGGCATTCTGCCAGGTCCGCGTTTGCATTATTGGTTTCCACGGCGTGGCCATGCATTTTCCACATTGTGGCAACTTATTTTTGGCAAAACCTAAATTTTCGGGTTTTGTGCACTATTTAAAGGAAGTGATGGCTAGGGTTTCCTCCATCACCTCCTAAATTGTTCTTGAGCAAACCCAAGCCTCCTTGCAAGTTTTGAGATCATTTTGGTGTCTTTGGAGCACTTTGAACGAAGAAGAAAAAGGCTTTGGTGCAAGGATCATCATCTAGGGGGGTCCTTTCTCATAGTTACGGGTCTTTCATCCATTGCATCATACATTTACTCGAACACATCATAAGAAAACTTAAACCATTCTCAAAAACCATAGAGTTGAATGGGTCACTTCTTTGTACCAACATTCTCTCCTTAAGTGACCTATATAGCTAGTAGATCACATTAACAACTTGGAAAACTTTAGCACTTGCTTCCAGTATTTCTAGAATCCAAACAACCAATGAATTCCCTCTACTATTCATGTCTTGATCTATGAAGATGCATATTTTGAACCCATGATTTCATCAACAACTCCTTCGATACGAGAGTTGGTGAATCAGTGTTTATGCCTTAAATGTTGGTGATTTTAGTGTCACCGTGTCATTTTAAGTAGCTGGAACCAACATGTGAGCTAAGGGGATTCATAATTTTTACTCTGATATGTACGGGGTTGTGCGGAGTGCACGCATGTGTAAGATCGAATTAGAAGTCGGTTCGACGACTAGTCGGGGGTCCGGGGGTAGCGCCCCTGGATCCAGGGTTTCCAAAGGGGTAGAGCCCCTTTGGCGGGGTCTAGGGGCAGTGCCCTTAGTGGAAAATTCAATTTCGTGAGGGTGATTATGGTAAAACTAACAAAACTCGTTAGTTTTGGTAACCCTAAATCCGGATTAACATTATTTGCTTCCAAAGCAACTAATGACGGCCCAACCCTAATGAAACCCTAATCTCGTATAATTTATAAATAGTTCTTCCTCTTCAGAAGAGGGTTACAATCTTAAGCTCTCGGTTTTCATCATACTTTTACAGAATCCTCTAGCTTATTGGTTTACGATTTCTATGCCTAGAATCATAAGTGTCCACTTGGATTATCCTAAGCTGAATTTCTTGTAACCTAGACATAGGATAGAAATATCAGTTCGGAAAGTGATATCGCGATCCAAGTTGGTATCCAGATCTCCACCACAAACCCTATATTTCTGTACGTTAAACGTAAGAACTTCTTCACCACTAACTTCCCTTCACAAAAAATCATACCAAGTTTTGGTTTGTTAGTCGTTTCGCATATGTGATCTTGAATTCTTTCCATAATGGAATCAAATGAGTCTACCAGTTCATCAGTGATGATGCAACTCAACTCGCTATCGATTGCAACAAAGTCAAGTACTACAAACATTAAAAAATCTAGTACTATAAAGTAGGGGATTTGTAGTTATGGTGATGCTCGGTTTCGTAATGAAACTTCATGGCTATAAAAACAACAATTATTTGGCATTCATTTCTTTGAAATATGCCTGAGTGGCATCAAAATCATTTCGGCTCTATTGTATACTAGTAAAATTCAACCTTTTTAAAGCTTCCCTTCTTGAAAAACTTGTGTATTTTGTTTTCTTTGGTGTCCAGACTTTTTGGTTCCTTTTCGTGTTTCTTGAGGAACTGACAAAGTCTCTCAAACTCCAAGGGTAATTTAGTACTTTTGCATAGTCGAATATCAATTTTACTAAACACTTTGTAGAATGATTCATTTATGATCAAAGGAATATCCCAATGTAATTTTTTGGAAGGAGTAGTGTACGTTAAATGAAGAACATAGTCTTCATCAAGCAATCTTCGGATTGCATTGACCCATGAAACAATCAAACTAGGGTAATTGTTTATATCAACATTATAGTCTTCATCTACCAACTGACATATACTTTTTATAAAAATTGCATTCGTATTTTATATTTCCATTTAAATTAAAACATAACATGTTTGTTGATGTGATAACTATTAACAAAAATAAAATTTATAAAATGTTTATAAATATTTAAATTTATTTTGTTAAAAATAAGTTAAAATGTTTTAACTAAAAATCAAATTCCACTTTTTCTTAATGTAAATCATATGCTATTCATTTGAAATACATACTTATACTAATGGCCTTCCAACATGGGAAACAGCTTTAGCCAAACATGTCGGTTATACTTTCAAATGTTCACAATACTTAAGTGTCTTGTGTTGGATGATAGGTTTAAATGGTAATTTTTCTATCTCAACTTGTGATATGTGTGGCATACCCATCACAAGAAGAGATAATCATATATTAAACATGCCTAAGAATCTTCTAAATCTTTAAGAGTTCAATAGAAATTGGAATTTTAAAGGTTTTACCTATCTTCAAATGTGAATACTTCATGTTCAAACTTTTTACTGCTTAGTATCCTCTCAAAGGATAAACTAAATGGTTTGAGCTAACTTTATTGGTATCGATCGGATTTTGAAAAATGTGTTGAAGTACGATTAGAAAGGTAGAGATATTAAGGAAACTTTCTCTAGGAACTATTACCTGAACCTCATGTGGAAAATGTAACCATAGCTCAACTAAAAGAATACATTAACTGTGTCCCTAAGTCAAAAGAGGTTCATGTTGCATGTTGGCAACCATGCGTCCGAACTCCAAGAGAGTTTCAAGAATCTTAAGGTGTATGTTATCACTATACGGTTTAAGAAAATGTTCCAAGTACAATCTAGAAAAAAGCGGTTTGACTTAGTGAGATCTCTCATGGATTGCAAGATACAAGAAGATGAAAGTACAATTTACACATCGTTAAGATTAATGCACATTCATTAGTCGAAGTAATTGGGTTTCCCGATTATGAAAACTGTTAGCTACATAGATAGTTACCAACTTGTTGCTCAATTCATATAATCAATTTATTATGAACCTTAATATGTATAATCTGAAAAGGTATAACACTCCCAAAAGTCATAATAAATTTTTTTTAAACCAACCATAAATCAATATTGTTTACAAAAAGTCATTGTTTCAAAAGCATTAATTTAAATTAGAGTTTTCCCAAGACTCGAAGACATAAAAACTGGAAGTTGTGTATGATCACTCATTCGCATTCCCACGATCCTTGGAAGTACCTAAAACCACAAACTAAAATTGTAATCCAAAGCTTAGTGAATACCCTCAAAGTACCAGCACACCACAACAAACCAAGCATACAGTATGAACAACCAACCTGACTATACTGCCTCGTGCAGCCTACAACATATTTGGATCGCTCTGCAAGCCTTCAGCACGACTGGACCGCCTCACAGGGCCTACAACCTATCCGGACCGCTCCACGGGCGGCTGGCTTGACTAGACCGCTTTGCAGGACCTGCAGCGTATCCTGTCATCCCCTGGTGTCTTGGCCTACAGCACAAAGCAGGATCACCTCAACCCAACCTAATATGTCGACATACGCAACAAAAAAACATATACGCAGAACTAGAAAATACAGATAACCATATGGATCTACTGAACATCTATAACTATCATATCACTATCCTAACCAAGATAAATAATCTAGTGGGTTGGCATTGGTGCCTTCGACCCACAGATACAGTGAGGAAGACTCACCACATAGTATGAATACAATCTGAAAAACTCCTAGCTCCGACAACCGACTCAACCCAAATCCTAAATGTCAAAACATTTCACATTCTAAATTAATAACATTTTCCCAAAATAGCCTTGGTCAAAATTGGTCAAAATCAATAAGTCAACCGAGTCGACTCAGGGCTCATACTCCAGAGGTTCGCAGGGTGTACTTGGGATAGGACCGGATTCGGGAGGTTAACCATGTATGCAAGACATATGCTAGGGTATAAACGACTTACGCACATAACTTCCTTCCCTCAATAAGAGCTTAATTCATTAAGCTCTCACGTCCAAATTCCAGATCCAAGGTCAAAATATTACTAAGAGTCATAAAGTCACCAACTTTATGACTTTGCATGCCCATTAAGTGCTTAATACACAAAATCCCGACTTCTTAACACCTTAAGACCTTCTAGAGCATGCATGGGGAAAAACTAGGCATCAAGACCACATTTTATGACTCAATACCCCTCATTATTTCTGAAAGGACAACTTATTCGATTAAGAGCATGCCATACTCAAGAATCATCATAGTTTGGACCAAAAATGCCCTAAATGAAGAAATTAATAGATCTACAAGATAGGATGATCAAGTTATGAGCTTGTTACCTTCTCGAGGTTGCTAGCAAGGAAAGAATCCCATATCTAAGTTACTTCCAAGCCTGAAGGTCCTTGCACCAACTTCTTCTTCAAGAACACCACCAAAACACACAAATGAGCTCAAATGCACTCTTCTCACTTAGGGTTTGCTAGAGGAACGTTTTCTTAGATGGAGGCTGATGAGGGAATGAGAAATGAGGTTATAATGATACTTATATATGAACCGAACCCTAAAAATTAGGGTTTGAGGATTTACCATGTACGCCCTGGGTACGCGATGTACGCCACAGCGTACTAGGGTCCGCCCCAGTACGCCTAGCATACACAACGTATGCACAGCGTACTAACATTTGGCTAAAATCACCAAAATGCCACTATGGGCCATTCTTGCAAACTTTCTCAATCCCAATGGTCAAAAGGCAATATTCTTCATACATAAGGTTAAAATTGAAAATACCGCATCGTTCAGATGCTACAAACGGTTCACAATGGAACGACATGACATTCTTAAATCTAATGAGATGAACATGTCCTAAGCTAAAAAGTCCATATAGTAGACACCTGGAAGGAGGTTTAGAAGAAAAAAAATAAGCCAAAAAAAAGAGGAAAAATAAGCTAATGAGCTCCAACCCCAATCCCAATAAAAAAATCTAATATTAATTTGTAAATTTATATTCACATTGAGATTTTATCATAAGCTTCACTGAAGCTCACTTTGTAAAATGATATCTTTTGGTAAAGCTAATGTTGTTGCTGATGCTCTCAGTCGGAAAGTCAATCTTGAAAAGAGAAGGCCAAGAGCGTTCAGGATAGAAGTTGTCTCGACTATTTTGGAAAGTATAAAGAAAGCTCAAGAGGAAGCTTCGGAGAAGAATGACCGAAAGGAAGAACGTTTGGGCAAAACGTTGGTGTTCGGTATAAACGGTCATGGACTGAAGGTATTCCAAGATCGTATTTGGATACCTAAGTCAGGAGGAATAAGAGATCTTCTGATGGAAGAAGCTCACAAAACCATGTACTCCATTCATCCCGGTAGCACGAAGATGTATAGGGACCTGAAACCCTATTACTGGTGGCCGACGATGAAGCTCGACATTGCGAAGTATGTGGCGGAGTGTGTGACCTGTGCGAGAGTCAAGGCACAACATCAAAAACCATATGGGAGTTTAGAACCTTTTCCTGTGCCTATGGGAAATTGGGAGGACATCACGATGGATTTTGTCACTAAACTACCCAGGACAAAGAATGGTCACGACATGATTTGGATGGTCGTTCATCGATTCACTAAGAGTGCGAATTTCATAGCAGCCAACGAGAAATGGTCTATGGAGAAGCTTGTGAATTCTTACGTGAAGGAAATTGTGAGGCTTCACGGTGTTCCGCTAACGATTGTGTTGGCTCGTGATAGCCGTTTCACCTCAAGGTTTTGGAAAAGTCTACAAGAGGAAATGGGTACCAAGTTGTGTTTAAGTACAGCTTACCATCTACAGACTGATGGTCAAAGCGAACGAACGATACAAACACTTGAAGATATGCTAAGAGCATGTACCTTAGAATTACAAGGTAACTGGGATGAACATTTACCATTGGTAGAATTTTCCAATAATAACAATATCCACTCGAGCATTAAAATGGCACCTTATCAAGCTTTGTACGGACAGAAGTGTCGTACGCTGTCTTGTTGGCTTGAGGCTGGGGAAAAGCAGTTTATGGGACCAGAGATACTCCATCAAACTGCTGAAAAGTTGAAAATAATTAGGGAGAGAATGTTAGCAGCTCAGGATCGTCAAAAGAGCTATGCTGACAAAAAGCGAAGACCGATGACTTTTGAAGTTGGAGATTTGGTTTTGCTTAAAGTCTCGTCGTGGAAGGGACTTATAAGATTTGGTAAAAGGGGAAAATTAAGTCCAAGGTTTATTGGACCGTTTAAAGTTCTTCAGAGAATTGGGAACCAAGCTTACAAGCTCGAACTAGCAGAAGAGCTGAATGGAATTCATAACACTTTTCATGTGTGTTATTTGAGGAAGTTCACGAGAGAAGTTCCCGACATGATTCCACTTTCGGAGTTAAGAATCGATGAGAACAAAAGGTTGATTGAAGAACCAGAGGCAATCGTTGACCGAAAGACTAAGAAGTTGCGACATAAGATGGTCGAGTTAGTGCTTGTCCGTTGAAAACACGCGAATGGGCCAAATCTCACCTGGGAGACGGAGAGTGACATGTTGAGTCGCTATCCGCATTTGTTTGCTGATGTGTGATTCCAGGGACGGAATCATCCTAAGGTGGGGAGAATTGTAACTCCCGTGTTTCTGGACATGCCATTTTTAGCAATGTAATAGTCTAGGTTAACCTTTGTAACCCAAATTTGAAATAATAAGAATGTATTATTTGTGAATTATGTGTTTATTTTTTAATTATTATAATTTAATGAATTAAGAATAAAATAAGCGTCAAAATTAAAGTGAGAGATATGTCAGATATCTTTGCATTAAGATGTAGTGGTTGAAACAAGGATTCCGGAGATATAATGAATGCCGAAATCCGAGTTATAACGAAGAAGTTATGACCCGTCGAAGTTTCTCGACAAAACCGGTGTAGCAAAGCGTGACGTAAATAGTGAATTTACGAAGGAGTGATATTTAGCCTTAGTAATCAACACGAAAGACATAGATAATGTTGAACCGAGAGCGTGCACAAAAAGAACGCCTAAATCTGACTTCGTATAAGGAAGTTATAATTTTTCGAAGTTTCAGCTTAGCGGTAGACAGCCTAAAAGTTCGAATTAAGATCGAGCGAGTTTTAGCCGAAACTTTCTAAACGAGAATTGAAGATCTCGTTGATAGTAGTGCATGGGTCGAAAGAGGGACGAAAACGGACGTCAGACGAAGAAGTTATGAATTTCTAACGAAGTTTTTCTGTCCCGGCCTAATAAAAATAAATAATAAAAATAAAGTCAAAATTGGCCGACGGAGTCTAAATGAAAGTTGTAGAGTATGGTCTGACCTACGCGTGGATATAAAGAACGTCGAAAACGGAGCTCGTATGCGAAAGTTATGTAATTTAGAAGTTTGACGAGTCAAATTACGCTGAGCGTAATTTGAGTACACCCAGCGTACTCAGAGGAGTGCAAGTTGCCTGACCAATACTCGAGTGCCACCAAATGACGCATGCAGTGACGTCGAAGTACGCCCAGCGTAACCAAATTACGCCCAGCGTACTTGGAAATTACGCCCAGCGTAATCCCAAACCCAGCAGCCTATAAATAGAACTCGAGATCAGCCATTTTCCTCATGATTTTCTTCCTTTCTCTCTAAGTTTTGCATCGTTTTGCGTGTCAATCATATCCCGAAGCCCCGGTATCATTCCTGAGCCCCGAAGTAAGTTCCGAAGTCCCGAGGATCCCGAGAATTGAGATTTCCGAGCCGAAGCCCTGCCCGCGAGAAGCCCAGTTTTTGTCTTCTTCCAGATCTACCGAAGAAACACTACTTCTGTAAGTCGTAGTATTACCCATCATCTTCTGATCAAGTGAGTGTATAGTCTCTTTCAATACACAATATTATACAAGTTATCGTTGAATACGGGTTGTGTGAGGGTATTATTATTACCTTCTAACACATAGACTTATATGATTCTCCTTGAAATTTCTTGTTATGTGTTTACGTATTACTTGTTATTTGGATGGAGTATTGAAAGAGCATGCTATACAATTTTTCTTTTAAAAATTATGTATAAAACATTTATATTTTTACCTACTAATATGTTGGGTAAAACATGGGTAGACAGTTGGTGTGCAATGAAATAAATTGATGAGAGGCCTCTTTGTTGGTGTTATTCTAGTCATTCAGCAGAGTATGGATGACGACTACGGACTATTCTAGACAGTCCTGTGGAACGCTAGCAGACTCATAACCTGTAGGTGTTGTGAACGATGTGTTCACCGGTGTACTCTATCCCCCACATGGTTGCCTTTAGGACACTTATTGTGAGGAAGCCCCTCTGCAGTAATGTCCGTCCCGATGAAAATCCTAAATTAGGTTCCTTATAATAGATGTTGTTTTTAGGGACGTAAAGTGAGGATAACAGGAATGGGTAATCGGGTTATTGTTGATTGTTGAAAATAAATATAATTATTTATTATGGGTTGAAAACCTGATATGCTCACCAGGCCCCCAAGCCTGACCCACTCAGTTTATTTGTATTACAGGAAGTGGCGCAAGGGCATAAGATGGATGAATCATCAAGTTGTTTTGTTTACAAGTCTGTATATGTATATATTTGTTGAATGACTTGTAATGTTATCGTTTATGCTTTATGGTCTGTATCTGAACATGACATCCCGACTTTTGATTATGAAATGAAATTATATTTTTTTATGAAATGTTTTGGTAAAAAATCTATTTTGTCATGTTTTGTTTTTGGGAACAAATTCCGCATCTCTTTTAAAATCAAAAGGATTTACTCTAAAAATGTTTAAAAAAATAAATGAAACCGGTGTTTTCTGGCCGAGATTTTGGGGATGTCACATGAGTATCTGAATATATTATAAAGAACTTCTCGTGAAGCTCTTGAAAAATTTTGCTACGGTGTTGTCCAAATGTATAAGGTTGAATATTTACACCGTCCAGCATCCACTGACATTCAACTTTTGTATGAAGCACAGCTAGAAATGGATTCCCGAAATGCTTGGTAGCATTGACTGCACACATTGAAATTGGAGGAATTGTCCAACAGAATTGAGTGGCCAATACATGAGGGGTGACCATCAATATCTATCAATGATACTAGAAGTGGTGACGTCATAAGATTTATGGTTTTGGCATGCATTCTATGGTTTAGCTGGTTCTAACAATGATTTCAACATGACCCGATTGTTCATTTTATCTAAATGGTGAACACTACAAACATGGTTACTATCTTGCAAATAGAATATATTCATCATGAGATGTATTTGTGAAGGCATATCCATATCTAATTACCGACAAGAAGATACAGTTCAAGGTGGCACAAGGCTCAGCAAGAAAGGATGTAGAACATGCTTTTTGGACCCGTAAAGAACGTTGGGACATATTAAAGATGTCTGAACGAGCTTATGACTGTGAAGAAAACAAAAAATAAAATGTACACTTGTATTACTACACAATATATATGATATTGAAAGATAAAGGTGCTGTGATATCTCCTGTGTCAGCCCGATCCACCCACCGACAAAGTTGATGACCAAGAAATAATACATGAATTACACAACACTGAAACTCACCACCAACTTCGACCTAATCTTATTGATAACATTGAACATGTCAAAATTCCAACTCTAGATAATAACTAGTTAATTTTAATTGTCGTTTTAGGATTTAAATTATGTTGTCTTTTTTTAAGTGTTTTTTTAATTATTGTATTTTATAGTTAGTGTATTTTTTTTATTTGTAGTGTGGTTTTTTAATTAAATGTTATTTTAAATAATATTTTTTTTTTAATTAGCAAAAAAAATCAAAATAATGCTATGCTTTATTTTAATTTATATTTTTTAATTTAATTAAATAAAAAAGAATATTAAATATTTTTTAAATATTATTTTAGATTTTTTTTTTTAATTTAGCCAAAAAAATGATATATAAAATAGGTTGGAAAAGATAGAAAAAAGAAAAAATAAAATAACAATACGTAGATTTAGTGAATTTGAAGGGAATGACTACCTCTTCCTAATAAAAAAAAAACTAATAGCATTACTCTTAAAGACATTGATTAGCAATTATTGTACTACAATCACTTCAAATATAAGTTTAGGTCCAACTCATAATATTAATATTTTGCATTTGATAAAAAGAACAAATATTTTAATATCAAAAGAAACTTAACCAATAAAGATGTTTTTAAAATGTCTTATTATTTATTTAGGATGTACTTTGACAATATATTTGTGAGGTGTCTTTTATAATAAAGATAAAAAATTTCACACGTCTTTAAGCTTATTTGTTTGTCTTTTAAAAGTAGTTCATATGAAACTTTATTTGTATGGATTGTCCCTAAACAAACCTTGACTTTAAAATTGTCCCTAAGCAAACCTTGACCTTCAAAATATTCCATATGATACTTTTTTTGTATATCTTGACCACTAAGCAAACCTTACACTCACTATCAGGCCTTAAGAGAAAAAAAAAAACTTATAATTTTCTTTAAATCAAAAATAATTATTTCTAAAAGCATTAATTAATGAAGTTGCTTATGAAAGTGTTCATTTTATTTCATGGAACTAAATCGATAGTTGTAGTCAATTTAAATTATAACATGATATCTGTCTGCAATGTAAAATCCCTCGAAGAGCTTAAATAATCTATATTTTTTGTTTATGCAAATCTTCACCAAATAATTTTTTTGACTTCATGGGTTTTGTTAAATTTTCATACCATAAAATCGTTTATTAAATTATATAACTTATAAATTGAATTATCTGATAGAATTGTAGAAACATCTGGTTGCACAAGCAAACAATAACACTCGCGACACAAACCAGTCTGCTCCGATTCATTTAGGCAAACGTTCAGCACTAAAAACACTACAGAATAAGCGCATTAGCGACTCTAAAATGTTGCCATAAATCGCATTTTAATTAAAAACAGAACTTTATATAAATACATAAAGATGTAAAAACATCTGAATGCATAAGCCTTGTAAAACAGACAAATGCTAGAATCTCAGTTACATATTGTTATCGGCAACGTACAGCACTGAATACACTACCAAAAAGCACATCAGAGACTCTAATTTGTTGCCTTTCATGCCATTATTACCGAATAAATCAATTGAACTTCAAAAAAAATATGAATTAGTGAAATTAATACGAGATTTTGAAAACGGAATCGTAGGCTCAGTTGAATGTTGTATAATCATCAAAGAAAAGCGTAAAGCTTTCAGAGTTTGATGGTATGTTTGTTTTCGTCATCATTGCCTTAATCAGCAATTAGAAAAGGAAAAAACACATGTTCAAACATACAAAATAGATTCGTGAATTGGTAAAACGAGAAGAATATAGAGCAATGAATCTAACCTCAGAAGCCAATTCCTTGCAAGTGTTAACGGAAGAAGGAACGATGTTGATTTAGATGCTGCTTGAAGACGTAGTTATATACAAACTAATGAAACCTAGTTCCACTATACAATTTATTGGGCCGGTCCACATTTATTTTCTTTTTCGGTTTTAGTTATTTGTTTTTTAACATTTTAGGGAAAACTATAAAAAAGTTTTTTAAATATTTTCTCTTATAATCAATTTAGTCCTTATGAGAAATTGATAATAGCTGTTTTTATCGCTTATAAATGAGATTTAAGAGTTGTTTGATAGTTGTTGATTGAGTCTGATCGGACAGAATCACAAGCATGAGTCTAAAATTTGATTGAATCAACATTTGACCAGAACCATATTATTTGATAATACGTCTGACTGGCTGTGATGAATGTTGAAAATTATCATTTTGACCTTTTATTTAAAATAATATAATATACCAACTAGTGCATTGATAAAAAAAACAATAAACATCGCATAATTATAATTACAAAATATAAAGGTTACCCCCGCTACGCGGGGGCCAAAAGTTTTCAATGTTGTTTTCGAATCGATAAATATGACAGACGTAAAAAATGTAAGAATAAAAATCCCGGGCTTTGCCCCGGACCGTTTTTTTCATGTTTTTATGAAAAAATGTAAAAGTTTTGACTGCAAGGATCAGAAGTGTCAAAACGGATAAATAATTAAAGATGTTGGAATTAGCAAATTTTTAGAAAAGGGATCAAAGTTGTCAAACTGTTAAAGTTTTGTGATCAAACTTTAAATATTAAAAGGCTCCTAAAAAGTATAAAAATATTGATTGTAAAGACCAAAAGTGTCAAAATAAGTAAAAAATAAGGAGCAAAGTGCAGGGACCAATTTTGCTAAAAAAATTATAGATTTATTATTCCTTTTGTTGACAACTTTATATATATATATATATATATATATATATATATATATATATATATATATATATATATATATATATATATATATATATATATAATAATAATAATTATGAGCATAAAACTACTACCGTAATGTCACATAATTAATATATAAATCGTTAAATTTGATAATATTTTTTCATTATTCATAAATTTCTTAAAAGTTCATAACTAAGTCACTATTCCAAAATCAATATTAGAACCATCCTAACAAGTCTCATGACAGTATTATGCAATGTTACATAACTAACATATAAAACGTTATATTTCATAATAATTTCTTATTATTCATAAACTTCTAATAAGTTTATAAATGGGTTCACATACTTGTTTACTTATGTAACATATATTTTATATGAAATAATAACATTAAAAAAAAGATTTTATATTCTTATTATAGAATAATATGCATTGACCTTGTTTATAAGCTAAAACATTAAACACCTAAACAGGTAATAAAAATTGTTAAAATATATTTAATATTTATATTTTTCATAAACATACATGTAACAGAGTAATATATTAACAATATATTTAATTTTTCTAATAATAACAACTTAAAGAAGGGTAAAAAGTGATAATTATATAATAGAAAATAAGTGAAAGTGCTATAATCTTCCAGTTTAGTTTACTCGGTCAGTAATATTTTTTAGATGATTAGGTAAGAGCCCGAAAAGTAAGAGATTAAATTTTAATGAAACCAATGGTATGACTGTTGACCGAGTCGGAGATTACCTCTTACTAGACTTAGTAATAAACAAAACAAACAGACTTTTAGTGGTTATTCAATTATACAACTTGAAATGACAGCAAATGAACCCCTTCCATGGACTTTAGACGAAGAGACCACAATCATTCGATCTTGGTTATCATCAAGGATAATGTTATTGTCATTAGTCTCTTACATTTGATGTATAGATCGCCTTGGTTCCATTTTGACAAATATGTTCACTACAAATTAAGTCGTAGAACATACCGAACAAAAGAAGAAGTGAATGATAAGTTTAAGGATTTTGAAAAAAAGAGGTGAAGATGTTCAACAAAATTTATCACAATATCAACAATGAATTGTCGAATGAAGATGAAGATGTAATTTTGGAGGCGAGTAGGGAGCCATACTAAATCTAACGTGACGAAGCCAACTTTTCATAAGAAGATATTTGGAATATTTCAAAAGTTGTTATATATTTCTAATTTATGTTTTTTATTTGTTTTATGTAATAATAAGTAATGATAATTGGTTGATTTTGGTTATATAGCTTGCACCTTGACCTTTTTCTTTTGAGATTCATGTTTTTGGTCATAATTGGTTGATTTTGGTCCCTTCATGGATGCACTTGGATTTTGGGTAACTTCAGAGCTTTATTATGACACTCTTGTGGTCACGAACTTTTGATTAAGTGAGAAAAGCTCTTAGTTTGAGTGTTCTTGATCCCATGCACAAGTGTTGGCTATATTAAAGACTTAATGGACTTAGGGTTGTAGATCTTGCTTTGAGGTGAGGTCCTAATGGATTGGAGAGTCATATTTGTTATGACATATCGAAGCTTAGGTATTTATCTTAGTAGTGAATGTTATGTTAATGTTGAAGGTCAACAAGACTTTGATAGTGTATATATTTTACTAGGCGCTTTTTTAGGTTCGTTGTTAATGTCGAAGTCCTAGTATACATTTTGCATTCATTGAGTACCCTATAATAATAGGTACATAAGTTAGATGTAACTTTTGTCATTGCATGCATTATACTTTCTCTCTCTACATGTGTAATTGTACCAATTTGGATAAATCAAGCTGAAACATGATCTTATTTACATGTTGTGTTCAATTTGTATTCTGAGTTTCATTTAAAATTGATTAAACATCTTTTGCATTGGTATCAAAGCAGGATTGACATATCGATTGAAAAATCTCGTTAGTGTTTTCATTTTATTGAATCTTTTGTTCTAGTTCAATCTTTCCATAAGTAAAAACATAATTCTTCGATTGATCCTTGTGATTTAACGATTCTGAGATCGTTAATCAATCGTTTTGTATCTGATTTCTTTCTCTTCAAGTTTTTCCTCTTTTCACCTCGATTCAATAGAGAATTTGAATGTTAAAACCATGATGAACTATTCAAATATGCTTGGATCTTCCAAAAAAAACTCCAATGTTGCTTCTGAAATATTACAATCGGTGAGTGGGCAGATCGTATGGAAGATAACTTCAACGGGATCGATGAGGATTTGTGGAGATTGATTGACAAAAGGTCTATATCGTGACGATCGTCTTCAAGTATTAGGTACAACAGGTGAAGCTAAAGATATGATTGTTCATGCTAACAAGAGAAAAGCTAATGAAAAGAGCTATCTTCACGAATTACGTGGAGTTTTGCCACCAGTCGTGTACAACTACATTTGAGGCTGCGAGACTACATAAGATATCTGGAACACACTCAAGGAAAATGTAACGACCCAATTATCACGTCCAAAAATTTCATTTTTAAATCAATACTTTGGAAAACATTTGTGAATAAACATCTTTTGATCCTATCATTTCATAAACATATTTCGTGTCTGAAAACCAAAACATAAAAACAACCATAATGTCAGAGTACAAAATCCCAGAGTAACTCATGGTGCAGAACACAATGTGCGTGTATGATGTGCCGCTACCGCGCCAGCTCCTTCCCCTTCGAAGAAGAGGTACCTGAAAACAAAACTGTAAACTGTAAGCATGAAACTTAGTGACTTCCCCCATCGTACCACATACCATACAATCACATAACATACAAATACTGTCAGGCATATCTGGGTGCCCGACCTACCCCTTCGGTCCTTTCGACCGGATACTGCCTAACATATCTGGGTGCTGGCCTCCCCTTCGGTCCTTTCGACCGGATACTACCTAGCATATCTAGGTGCTGGCCTCCCCTTCGGTCCTTTCGACCGGATAGTGCCTAGCATAAGTGGGTGCTGGCCTCCCCTTCGGTCCTTTCGACCGAATACTGCCTAGCATATCTGGGTGCTGACCTCCCCTTCGGTCCTTTCGACCGGATACTCGGAGACTATTTCACCCCTACTACTACCACATAATATCATATCACACATATCATAATCTGGCTAGCATGGCTGGGTACTAAACTGCCCCTTCGGTCCTATCGTCCGGTAACCGGGGACTATTTCACCCCTACTACCACTATCACATAACATCATAACATACTAGCACATAAACATATCCATTAGTAGAAAACCTAGATGAATATCACAAAGACAATCATCTAACATACAACTCCTACTGGTGGGCCGGCATTGTGGCCGTAGACCCACCGCTACTGGAAGGTAACTCACCTCGAAAAGTAGCTCCTGAAAGTCTGCTTGCTAGACGACTGACTGTTGCACCGGCAATCCTCCGGCTATAAATCCATAAACATAGATTAGTCACTCCTAAATACCCTTAGGTCAAATGACTGACCTACCCCTGGTCCAAGGTCAACTCCTTGGTCAAAGTCAACTTCAAGTTGACAGGACTCGCCGAGTCATGGCACAGACTCGCCGAGTCCCTCTCCTACTATCCCAGCACTAACTCATCAAGTCCCTCTTCCTACTCACTGAGTCACCCTTAACTCACTACTTGGGATGATTAGACCGACTCGCGATCCGACTCGCTGAGTCCGAGAACAACTTGCCGAGTCCCCAGAGCAGATCTCATACTCGCTTCCAAATCCTCACTAGAGCATCCATCTTGAGGATTTGGGTTTCTGGGACTATTGCTACACGTTAAATTACTAATCCAGTGTGTAGCTACGAAGGGTTGGACCTTCTACACTTAAACCCCTCTTAAATCAGTAACAGTTCATATGACTCGCCGAGTTTGAAGAACAACTCGTCGAGTTCCAGGCAATCTTCAAAGGACTCACCGAGTTGTTCATCCAACTCGTCGAGTCTAAGACCATCTTCATAGAACTCGCCGAGTCCACTTTGGAACTCGCCGAGTCCCTTCAACCCTCCTCCCATACAGACCAAATCTGAGACATGCAACGGTTCCAAACCATAGATCTAAGCTCCCAGGGTATGCTTATCACGTAAAGTTGCAAACTTTACGTGCATGCATGGCCCTATGAGCTCCAAAAGGCAATTCCAAGCTCTTTATGAGGTCATACACTCAATAGGGACCTCAATCACTTCAACCACAGAGACTTTACACTTCTAAGGTGTCCATAAGGTCTACATCTGAAGTCCTTTCAGAACATAGAGCATAACCACATGGAGTTTGAGGTTTTAGGGCTTGAAAACCATCAATTAGGGACAAAAGGGGGATCTAATGAACTAGTGATCAAGGTAGGAACTTTTTTACCTGAATGGAAGCTTCTCACAGTGTAGATTTCGGATCTACTTCCCCTCCTTGCACTCTTCAACCTCCTCCTTCTTCTTCTAAGCTCCAAACTTCCTTCACAAAGCCAAGAATCACTCACAAGAACAATAGGGGAGCTAGGGTTTCACTCAACAGCTCTCTGGAAGTGTTAAGGACAAGGGAGGCCGAGTTAGAGTGTTTAAATAGGGTGCAAACCCCTGTATTAGGGTTTTTGTCCAGACAGCGGCTACTCGCCGAGTCCGCAACTTAAACTCCGCGTCTCATCTCGCTTCTACTCGGCGAGTCAGTCCTTCGACTCGCCGAGTCCAAGGCCAAAATTGCAAATCAATAAAAGGATTAAATACAATAATACGTACCAAGAATCAGGTGCTACAAATCTCCCCCACTTATTTTAGATTTCGTCCTTGAAGTCTGTTGCTCGCTCCTGAAACAGCTCGGGGTAATGCTCCATCATCTCGTCCACTCTGACCCCTTCCGATGCTGCCATTGCACCTTCACGAGTTCCACTCTTTTGGTTCCTCAGAGCCTTCGACTTCCGGTCAAGGATCGCTACAGGCAGCTCGATGTAATTCAGGTTGTCATCAACCTGAATGTCTTCTAAGGGTATCACCGCTGAGTCGTCCACCAGGCACTTCCGCAGCTGGGAGATGTGGAAAGTGTTGTGGATCTGATTGAGATCGGCTGGAAGTTCCAGCCAGTACACCACCTTGGCCACCCGGGCTATAACCCTAAACGGTCCAATAAACCTGGGACCCAACTTGCCACGCTTCCTGAATCGGATGACGCCCTTCCAAGGCGACACTTTCAGGAGAACCATATCCCCGACCTGGAACTCCAGGTCTGATCGGTGCTTATCGGCATAACTTTTCTGCTGAGTCTGAGCAGTCAGAAGCCTGCTCCGGACCTGTTGAATCTTCTCTGTCGTCTTGAGCACTACTTCAGTGCTCCCCATGACCCTCTGGCCAACCTCACCCCAGCATATCGGGGTCCTGCACCTCCTCCCATACAACATCTCGAAGGGAGGACGGTCGATACTCGCATAATAGCTATTATTATACGAGAACTCCAACGGAAGGTAGGTATCCCAGCTACCTCCAAAGTCTAAAACACATGCCCGTAGCATGTCCCCCAGAGTCTGGATGGTCCGCTTGCTCTGGCCATCCGTCTGTGGGTCAAAGGCGGTGCTGAAATGCAGACGAGTACCCAACTCGTCGTGGAATTTCTTCCAAAACCTGGATGTGAACCGCACATCCCTATCCTAAATCACCGAAACTGGCACTCCGTGTCGCGCCACCACCTCACTGAAATAGATATCGGCCAATTTCTCGGCCGAGATGCTCTCCTGAATCGGGATAAAGTGGACACTCTTGGTCAATCAATCGACAATGACCCAGATCGAATCCACCCCCCCCCCCCCGGCGCGGTCCTGGGAAGCTTGGTGATAAAATCCATCGTGATGTCTTCCCATTTCCAAAGCGGAATATCCAACGGCTGCATCTTGTCGAGCGGTCTCTGATGCTTGGCCTTGACCTTTCTGCAGGTCAAGCACCGCTCCACGTACCATGCCACATCCGCTTCATGAAGGGCCACCAATAGTCCAGACGAAGATCCCTATACATCTTCGTCACCCTGGGATGAATGGAGAACCGGTATTTGTGCGACTCCTCCATCAGATTCTGACGCACGCCTCCATGAGAAGGGACCCACACCCTACGGTGAAGAGTCAATAACCCTCGACTATCATAGTCGAAGGAGGAAACCTGCCCCACAATTCGCTCACTCTTCCGATGTTCCTCCTTCATAACCTCCTGCTGAGCCTCCTGAATCCGCTCCAACAGCAGAGTCACCACTGTCATCCTCAGGCAGATATCTCGGATCGGCACTGCCTTACGACTAAGCGCATCAGCCACCACATTGGCTTTCCCCGGATGTTAAAGGATCTCACAATCATAATCCTTCACCACATCAAGACACCGACGTTGTCTCATGTTCAGATTCGGCTGATCTATAAGGTACCTCAAGCTCTTTTGGTCCGTGTAAATCGTACAGCGAACCCCATAGAGGTAATGACGCCAAATCTTGAGGGCGAACACCACAACCCCCAGCTCCAAATCATGCGTCGGGTAATTCGCCTCGTAAGGCTTCAGCTGCCACGATGCGTAAGCAATAACGTGCCCTCTCTGCATCAACATTCGACCCAAACCCGGGATGGACGCATCGCAGTACACAACAAAATTCTTTATGCCCTCTGGCGGGGCTAAGATTGGTACCTCGCACAATCTCTGTCTCTACGTCTCGAACGCGTCCTGCTGCTCGAGCCCCCAACGAAAAACCACGACTTTCCTCGTTAGCCTGGTCAGGGGTACGACTATCTTGGAGAAGTCCAAAATGAATCTCCGATAATAGCCCGCTAATACCACGAAACTCCGAATCTCAGATGGAGACTTCGGAACCTCCCATCTCATCACGGCCTCCACCTTGGCCGGCTCTACCGAAATCCCGTTCTGGTTGACAAGGTGCCCAAAAAACTGCACCTCGCACAACCAAAACTCATATTTGGAGAACTTGACATACAAGCTCTCCCTCCTCAAAGTCTCCAGCACCTCTCACAGGTGCTTCTCGTGCTCTTCCTACGTCCTGGAATAAGCCAAGATATCATCAATAAATACTATTACAGACCGGTCTAACATCGGTCTACACACGTGGTTCATGAGGTCCATGAACGCAGCAGGAGCATTGGTGAGCCCGAAGGGCATCACCACAAACTCGTAGTGGCCATAGCGCGTCTGAAACACGGTCTTCTGCACATCCTCCTCTCTGACTCTCATCTGATGATATCCTGAATGCAGATCAATCTTGGAGAACCAAGATGCTCCCTGTAGCTGGTCAAAGAGGTCATCAATCCTCAGGAGTGGGTAACGGTTCTTCACTGTTACCTTGTTCAGCTCCCGGTAATCTATACACATCCGGTGCGACCCGTCCTTCTTTTTCACAAACAGAATCGGGGCTCCCCAAGGAGAACTACTCGGTCTAATGAATCCCTTGTCTAACAGCTCCTGCAGTTGTGAAGACTACTCCTGCATCTCAGGAGGAGCCAACCAATATGGTGCCTTGGCTATCGAAGCCGCACCAGGGACTAGGTCGATCCTGAACTCCACCTGCCTCTCTGGAGGTATCCCTAGCAACTCCTCGAGGAACACATCCGTAAACTCTCACTCCACGGGCACATCGCCCACTGTCGCCTTTCCCGCCTCCCGGGTATTCATAACATAAGTGACATATCCTGCGTAACCCTGCTGAAGGTAATGCCTAGCTCTCGCTGCTGAACATAAGGTCGGTCCCCGCTGTGGCCTCTCGCCTTGAATCACCAGCTCTCCCCCACTTGGGGTCTTGATCCGCACCAACTGTTGTGCACAGTCGATCACTGCCCCATTGGGGCTTAACCAATCCATACCAATAATAAATTTGTTCCCCCGCAAAGGTATGGGAACCAAGTCCACCAGGTAGCGCTCCTCGAATAATCTCAGCACACAATCTTGGAATATCGTCGATGCTCGCACTGAACGGTCATCTGCAATCTCTACGTCTAGAGGGCAATCCAACATGCCTGAAGGCTCGGAAAATCTCTTGTTGAGCGTAAGAGAAACAAACGATCGGGTAGCACCTGAATTAAACAATACCTGAACTAGGATACCGTTCACATGGAACGATCCCGTCACCACATCGAGTGTGGCGTGTGCCTCCTCTGTAGTCAGCTGAAAGGCCCGACTCCTCACCACTGGAGCCTCCGACTTGCCCTGCCGACCATCTGTGATCCGTAGGGTCGCTGGAGCTGGGGCCTTCATTGGCGCTGATGCTGCTGTCAACTGGGGGCAATTGGCCTTCTTGTGGCCCCTCTAGTTGCAGTGGAAACACAGCAACTCAGACGTCGAGAAGATAGGTGCAGGGGCGGTACAATCTCTGCTAAAATTCCCCATCTTGCCACACTTGTAGCAGCCCGACGATCCCAACCTGCACGCCCCCTCATGTGCCTTGCCGCATTTCCTACAGTAGCCTCGGCTCGGTTGGCCTTTCGGCCCAGCATCTGATCCCTTAGGCTTCTTCCCCGAAGCCCCTGTAACCTGTCCCTCCTCTTCCTTCCTCTTCCGGATATGCTCCAGATCAATCTCCCTCTCCCTAGCCCTGGCAAGCATGGAATCCAGGGTAGGGCAAGCTGAAAAACTAACATGCTCCCGGATGTCAGCTCGTAGCAAGTCATGATAGCGGGTCCTCTTCATATCCTCATCTCCCGCATACTGGGGCACCAACAATGCCCTCTCCCGGAACTTGGCGGTGATCTCCGCCACAATCTCCGTAGTCTGCCTGATGTCCAAAAACTCTCTGGCCAGCTGATGAAGCTCTACCGCTGGCGCAAACTTTGCTTGGAACCAGGTCACAAAATCCGACCATGTCATAGCCTCAACAGTCGAGGCTCCCAATGAGTCACCAACAAACTCCCACCAGTCTCTAGCTCTGTCTCTCAAACACCCTGTTGCATATCTCATCTTTGACCCCTCAGGGCAGAAGCTGGTCAGCTGTGCGGACTCAATGTCCGCAATCCATCGTCTGGCAGCAATGGGGTCCTTCGCATCATGGAAATTCGGCGCACCACTGCCCCTGAAGTCCTTAAAGGACAGTGTGCGAGATCCTGACTGGCCAGATGCCATGTCACTCCTGAATTCCCTGAGGCGGTCCTCCATCAACTCAACTATCCCTTCCTTGATCGACCCGAAGATGATGAGGGTCGACTCAAGGATGCCTCTGGTGATCTCTGACGTGGTAAACTCGCGTAGCCCCTCGTGTACTGGCTCGGAACATGATTCCGAACCCGATCCCTCTCCTGAACTGCCAACTGCTGGCCTTGGACGTAGTACCACCATTCTACAATACATAATACCAACCGTTAGTGATATTGATACCTCTTGAGGGATCACATCTACTACAAGTTCCTTGATCGACCCGAAGATGATGAGGGTCGACTCAAGGATGCCTCTGGTGATCTCTGACGTGATAAACTCGCGTAGCCCCTCGTGTACTGGCTCGGAACATGATTCCGAACCCGATCCCTCTCCTGAACTGCCAACTGCTGGCCTCGGACGTAGTACCACCATTCTACAATACATAATACCAACCGTTAGTGATATTGATACCTCTTGAGGGATCACATCTACTACAAGTTCCTTGGTCTTATCTCAACTTTCCTCACTTCGGGTACGGATCCTCTGCTTTTAGTAGTACGGGCCCATACTAACTTCCACATCTATCCGTACCTTCTTCAAGGACTGCCTTGACTCCACCAGATCCCTTTTTACCACTACTGATCACTGCTATCCTCATCCTAGGCTTACCCTAGGGAAACTCTTTGGCCCTACCCAAACCTGTCCTCAGCTGCTGAAGGCCTCCTTGTAATGCCAATTAGCCATCACCTGAATATCATCACATGTGATGAGGCTCAGATAATCCTTTGAGTAACAGACTCGTCCCTACAATGGTTAGACTCAAACAAGAGCTGTGCAATAGGGCCAAATCCAACACTCTGAGATTATTCAACCCTGACCACATGTGACGTGACGTATTCACCTAATGGCTAACTCCCATCACTCATAGTCCCACAAAGCACAAAGCAAGCAGCATTCGGATGCAGGTAAACTACTCAAGCAAGTCTGTTCTCATAGAGAGAAACCGCACTAGTATACAATGCTAAGCTCATACTATCAGGCATAACCTAAACAGGCTATCCTACTGCTGGCTACTCAACACTAGCATGCAATTCACATAAGCTGAAGCACATAAATTAGGCACATAAGGCATCACTCCTAGACCCTTAGTCCTATACTAGCATGTTGTTCTACTGAACTGATAAACACTGCATAACATTGTATGGTTACTTTGGGGAATACTTACTTGAGCTCAGCTGGTCGCGCACATCACACACTTCGTTCTTTCTTAAAGCCCTTTACTTAATCTTTCGGGAAACCTTTTTTTTTGAAATCCTTTAATCCCTCAATTTGAGTTCAAACACCCCCAAAGACATGTCCGAATCCCTCAAACCAGGGCTCTGATACCAACTTGTAACGACCCAATTTTCACGTCCAAAAATTTCATTTTTAAATCAATACTTTGGAAAACATTTCTGAATAAACATCATTTGATCCTATCATTTCATAAACATATTTTGTGTCTCAAAACCAAAACATAAAAACAACCGTAATGTCAGAGTACAAAATCCCTGAATAACTCATGGTGCGGAAAACAATGTGCGTGTATGATGTGCTGCTACCGCGCCAGCTCCTTCCCCTTCAAAGAAGAGGTACCTGAAAACAAAAATGTAAACTATAAGCATGAATCTTAGTGAGTTCCCCCATCATACCACATACCATACATCACATAACATACAAATACTGTCAGGCATATCTGGGTGCCCGACCAACCCCTTCGGTCCTTTCGACCGGATACTGCCTAGCATATCTGGGTGCTGGCCTCCCCTTCGGTCCTTTCGACCGGATACTGCCTAGCATATATGGATGCTGGCCTCCCTTTCGGTCCTTTCGACCGGATACTACCACATAATATCATATCACACATATCATAATCTGGCTAGCATGGTTGGGTACTAAACTACCCCTTCGGTCCTATCGACCGGTAACCGGGGACTAATTCACCCTTACTACCACTATCACATAACATCAAAACATACTAGCACATAAACATATCAAGTAGTAGCAAACCTAGATGAATATCACAAAAACAATCATCTAACATACAACTCCTACTGGTGGGCCGGCATTGTGGCCGTAGACCCATCGTACTAAACCGCCTTGACTCCACCAGATCCCTTTTTACCACTACTGATCACTGCTATCCTTATCCTAGACTTACCCTAGGGAAAATCTTTAGCCCTACCCAAACCGGTCCTCAGCTGCTGAATACCTCCTTGTAATTCCAATTAGCCATCACCTGAATATCATCACATGTGATGAGGCTCAGATAATCCTTCGAGTAACAGACTCGTCCCTACAATGGTTAGACTCAAACAAGAGTTGCACAATAGGGCCAAATCCAGCACTCTGAGATTATTCAACTCTGACCACATGTGACGTGACGTATTCACCTAATGTCTAACTCCCATCACTCATAGTCCCACAAAGCACAAGGCAAGCAACATTCGGATGCAGGTAAACTACTCAAGCAAGTATGTTCTCATAGAGAGAAACCGCACTAGTATACAATGCTAAGCTCATACTATCAGGCATAACCTAAACAGGCTATCCTACTGCTGGCTACTCAACACTAGCATGCAATTCACATAAGCTGAAGCACATAAATTAGGCACATAAGGCATCACTCCTAGACCCTTAGTCCTATACTAGCATGTTGTTCTACTGAACTGATAAACACTGCATAACATTGTATGGTTACTTTGGGGAATACTTACTTGAGCTCAGCTGGTCGCGCACATCACACACTTCGTTCTTTCTTAAAGCCCTTTACTTAATCCTTCGGGAAACCTTTTTTTTAAATCCTTTAATCCCTCAATTTGAGTTCAAACACCCCCGAAGACATGTCCGAATCCCTCAAACCAGGGCTCTGATACCAACTTGTAACGACCCAATTTTCACGTCCAAAAATTTCATTTTTAAATCAATACTTTGGAAAACATTTCTGAATAAACATCATTTGATCCTATCATTTCATAAACATATTTTGTGTCTAAAAACCAAAACATAAAAACAATCGTAATGTCAGAGTACAAAATCCCTGAATAACTCATGGTGCGGAAAACAATGTGCGTGTATGATGTGCTGCTACCGCGCCAGCTCCTTTCCCTTCAAAGAAGAGGTACCTGAAAACAAAACTGTAAACTGTAAACATGAAGCTTAGTGAGTTCCACCATCATACCACATACCATACAATCACATAACACACAAATATTGTCAGGCATATATGGGTGCCCGACCTACCCCTTCGGTCCTTTCGACCGGATACTGCCTAGCATATCTGGGTGTTGGCCTCCCCTTCGGTCGTTTCGACTGGATACTGCCTAGCATATCTGGGTGCTGGCCTCCCCTTCGGTCCTTTCGATCGGATACTGCCTAGCATACCTGGGTGCTGGCCTCCCCTTCGGTCCTATCGACCGGATACTGCCTAGCATATCTGGGTGCTTGCCTCCCCTTCGTTCCTTTCGACCGGATATTGCCTAGTATATCTGGGTGCTGGCCTCCCCTTCGGTCCGTTCGACCAGATACTGCCTAGCATATCTGGGTGCTGGCCTCATCTTCGTTCCTTTCGACTGGATACTCGGGGACTATTTCACCCCTACTACTACCACATAATATCATATCACACATATCATAATCTGGCTAGCATGGCTGGGTACTAAACTACCCCTTCGATCCTATCGACCGGTAACCGGGGACTATTTCACCCCTACTACCATTATCACAAAACATCATAACATACTAGCACATAAACATATCAAGTAGTAGCAAACCTAGATGAATATCACAAAGACAATCATCTAACATACAACTCCTACTGGTGGGCCGGCATTGTGGCCGTAGACCCACCGCTACTGGAAGGTAACTCACCTCGAAAAGTAGCTGCTGAAAGTCTGCTTGCTAGACGACTGACTGCTGCACCGGCAATCCTCCGGCTATAAATCCATAAACATAGATTAGTCACTCCTAAATACCCTTAGGTCAAATGACTGACCTACCCCTGGTCCAAGGTCAACTCCTTGGTCAAAGTCAACTTCCAGTTAAATGGACTCGTCGAGTCATGGCACAGACTCGCCAAGTCCCTCTCCTACTATCCCATCACTAACTCATCAAGTCCCTCTTCCCACTCACTGAGTCACCCTTAACTCACTACTTGGGACGATTAGACCGACTCGCGATCCGACTCACCGAGTCCGAGAACAACTCGCCGAGTCCCCCGAGCAGATCTCCTACTCGCTTCCAAATCCTCACCAGAGCATCCATTTTGAGGATTTGGGTTTCTGGGACTATTGATATACGTTAAATTGCTAATTCAGCGTGCAGCTACGAAGGGTTGGACCTTCTACACTTAAACCCCTCTTAATTTAGTAACATTTCATATGACTCGCCGAGTTTGAAGAACAACTCGTCGAGTTCCATGCAATCTTCAAAGGACTCACCGAGTTGTCCATCCAACTCGTCGAGTCTAAGACCGTCTTCATAGAACTCGCCGAGTCCACTTTGGAACTCGTCGAGTCCCTTCAATCCTCCTCCCATACAGACCAAATCTGAGACATGCAACGGTTCCAAACCATAGATCTAAACTCCTAGGGTATGCTTATCACGTAAAGTTGCAAACTTTACGTGCATGCATGGCCCTATGAGCTCCAAAAGGCAATTCCAAGCTCTTTATGAGGACATACACTCAATAAGGACCTCAATCACTTCAACCACAGAGACTTTACACTTCTAAGGTGTCCATAAGGTCTAGATCAGAAGTCCTTTCAGAACATAGATCATAACCACATGGAGTTTGAGGTTTTAGGGCTTGAAAACCATCAATTAGGGACAAAAAGGGGATCTAATGAACTAGTGATCAAGGTAGTAACTTTTCTACCTGAATGGAGCTTCTCACAGTGTAGATTTCAGATCTACTTCCCCTCCTTGCACTCTTCAACCTCCTCCTTCTTCTTCTAAGCTCCAAACTTCCTTCACAAAGCCAAGAATCACTCACAAGAACAATGGGGGGCTAGGGTTTCGCTCAACAGCTCTCTGGAAGTGTTAAGGACAAGGGAGGCCGAGTTAGAGTATTTAAATAGGGTGCAAACCCCTAGATTAGGGTTTTTGTCCAGACAGTGGCTACTCGCCGAGTCCGGGACCCAACTCACCGAGTCCGCAACTTAAACTTCGCGTCTCATCCCGCTTCTACTCGGCGAGTCAGTCCTTCGACTTGCCGAGTCCAAGGCCAATATTGCAAATCAATAAAAGGATTAAATACAAGAATACGTACCAAGAATCAGGTGCTTCAGAAAAATTCCAAGGGAATGATCATACTAATAAAAGCTAGGTAACTCAATGCTTATCGGAGTTAGCTAACTTCGAACAAAAGGAGAATGAATTTATTGAAGCCTATTACGATCGATTCAATAAGCTCATTTACAAGTGTACTAGGTATGGTGTTGCCCGTACTACTCTCAAGTTCAACATTACTTTCATTCTAGGGCTGAAGAAGGAATAGAAGAATATATGTTTGATGATAAAGACTCAGGAGAACTTCAACACATACTCATAGTCGAAGCTCTACAACATTTTGAAAGCTCACGAGTCTAAGGTGAAAGAGATTGCAGAGTAAAATAACAAAATGAACTTTGGAGGTCCTTTGGCCAAACTAGCGAAAACTAATGGGAAGGAAGCTTGTTCTGATGGTGAAGCTGATGAGAACAAAGAATGTTTATTGATAAATTCAGATGACGAAGTTGTTGCATGTTCAAATAATATGTTAAAGAAGTTTTATAAGAAGCCAATAAGTGGAAACATAATAACAGATCAGTTAAAAAGTCATTGTCGAATTCTGGTTTTGGTCAAAAGAGTGTCGAAAAAATGGAAGAGAAGAAAGTTAAGAAGAAACCAAATAGATATTCTAGTTACAATTGCAGTTATTGTAATAGACAGAATCATCTTGCTTATGATTTCATGTTAAGGAAGCAAGAGGAGAAGAAGGAGAAAGTAAAAGATGAATCCTATTATGCAATGAAGATTGAGGAGCTTCGTATAAAGTCAAAGAATCTCTCACTGGTTGTGAAGGATTGAAATGATGATGATGGAACTTACGAAATTTGGTCTTCTGGATCTAACGACGAGGAGACATGTTATCCTGCTCATGGAGTTATGTTTGTGAAGCACGTTGTTAATCATTATGAAGATAAAAGCATGTTTGGTGAGTTTATGGAAGAGAGTGAAGATGACAAACACTTGATTTGGAAAGACAACATCATCTATGCATTTGAAGTTCGGATACACCACAAAATTCGATTCGAGATAATGAGGACATGTTTCCTTCATTACCTTGTTGAATTTATCTGTTTCCTCATACACTTGTTCAACAACAACTCTTGAAATAATTATGTCACTAGAGTCAACTTCATTATCATCATCACTATCAGTCAGACTGTCTTCCACAATTACACGGTCACGGTCATGAACTTTCGAAGTCGAGGGTTCGTCAGTGTTATTCTTAACTAAAGATTCATCACATTTTTCTTTACCCTTATTTATAGAAGTGACATTAATGACATATAACTTTGAACAATCAACAACTTCCTCTTCCTCAATTTCACTGATATTATACGAATCGTCTTTAATATCAGTAAAATTGGTTTGTGAGTCAGATGTCGAATTCTCAGTTCTTTTCAAAAAGTTCCATTTGTTCATTTTTGGTCAAGATCTTATTTACAATATCAACAAGATCATTTGCATCTAAACATTCATCAATCTTAACAATACCATATGCATATGAATCATTTGGGACCTTGTCAAACTCATATATCTATTTCTCACAGTCATAGGAAGTCGAATCAATTTTCTCCCTTCAGTAAGCTAAAAAGGGTAAAAGCTTCCTATGTTGTTCTTTACTAATGTCTGATGAATGATGAAAATCAGTCAATTTACCATAAAGTCGCTTAGCAGAATTGCAATAGATGTTTCTCTGTTTTAGCAAAATACAGTCATCCATTTGTAGACAATCTCTATCACACATAACATTCGTCAATTATAATTCAATGTTATCTATCCTATTGCACTTTGACTCAAATCTTCTCTGACAATCTAGTAGTAAGGATTTTGATTTTTAGTGTCACAACTAAAAGAGATAAGTATGTCATTAAAGCAAGATATTGTATTATCGAAATCCGACAAAATAGCATCATATGAACTAAAAGGAATTTCAAAGTATTCGAGAAGAGTACGTATCTTAGAAGTCATAGGAGACTTGTCATCACTAGTAGTAGAAAAACATTTTCCAGTCACCATCCCTTCTTTCACACTTCCCTTTTCGAAATTGGCATACATAGCACTATGCGTGGGATTTTGCATCTCTTCATCGTTTGATGTAGATGACCAGATCTGATATGTGCCATCCTCTTCACCACTTCCTTTAGCCACCAAAGATACACCTTTCGTATTTGCTCTAAACTCTTCAAGCCTCTCCACATATTAGGCTTGGTCTTTCACCCTATTCTTCTTCTTCTCTTCTCTCTTACTTAACATACACTCACTAGCTATGTGGTTCGCACCATTGCAATAATGACAATCAAACCCAGAGTCACCCTTTAGCTTCTTCTCTGTCTTCGCATCCTCAGACTTAACTTCCTTCTTCTTCACTTTCTTCTCCTCTCTCACATTCTTCCCAAACGAACTTCCTTTCAATTCACTTGTTTTATACTTCAAATTGAATGGCTTATTGAAAAATTTCTTCACTTTATTGTTTGAGTAAAAAGCCACAGCTTCATCATCATAATTAACAATCAGTCCTTCATATTCTAATCCTTCATTCTCAGTTGACTCGATCTCAACTTCTCTACTTGTCACCTTCGACATCATAGCTAGAGGACCACCCAAACTTTTTCTCATTTCCTCAGCTATCTCATTGACTTTGCTTTCTTGAGCCTTCAACTTATTCTAAAGATCACTAAGAGAAAAGTTGTCGAAGCATTGTTGGGTTTTTATTATCAAACTAACATTGCGCCACTCCTTGCAAAGCCCCATTAAGAAAGTCAAGTTGTACTCCATTGTCGACCTATTGAATCCATATCTGCTACACTTGAAGATTAATTCATTCAGACAATCGTAGTAAAGCTCAACATTCTCACTTTCTTTCTGCTTGAATTAACCTAACTCAAGCCGACATTGAGAACTCTTTTTGTTTTCTCACTTCCTTGGTACTTCTCCTTCAATGTGTCCCAAATTTCCATGGCAGTAGAACATCCACGGACATAGTTATACACAACAGGTGGAAGATCACCTCGCAATCCATGCATGCATCTCTTATCATTTGCTTTAAACTTGTTAGTTTGAGTAGTTACATCAATGGATAAACCAGCACTTCCGACATCAGAAAGCATCGATATACGAAAGTTACCGCTCTTAACACACCTCCATAAATCTTCATTTAACCCTGTGAGTTAATACTCCATCCTGTCAGCCCATTGTTCATAGTATTCGGGGATTAACATAGGAATTTTGGTTGAAGAACCCAAAAGATGAGAAAACTCTGACATCGTGTTCATATTGAAGTTAGCCATTGTTGTATGGACGAGATTTGAGAAAAGCTTCAAAAATTAAGATCTGATAGATGAAACTTCCAGAAATCAAACACAGAACACTCAATATAACAAACTAAAAGAAGAATAGAATCAACACAGATGATCTGAAAAGATTTTCAGAATCAAAAGTGTTGAATATTCGAATCTTGAACGAGATTCAAAAACTTTTGAAAACTTGAGAAAATAAGAGATCAACCATAAGAATCCCGCTCTGATACCAAATGTAGTTCATATTTATCGAGTATATGAAATGAAATCAAAGTTTGTAATTGAATCAAGAACACACAAGTAAATATAATCTGGATGGCTCGATAAAACTTCTGAGATACTAGTGAGTTTCTTAGAGTAAGAACATTGAAGGCTCAAAAGTTACTCTAACTCTAGCACCTATCCCTATTTATAGGAATGATAGAAGTTTACAAAAAATACATAAGGGATAAAGCAATTAAGCTTTGACATAAAAATGTGCCCTTACATAAAACGAACATGTATTACAGACTTCGGCACTAACAAATAACGAAGGACACTTCGAAACCTCACAACTAAATTCGAACTCAACGGTTCGAGTATTGCAGCCAGGGGTTGAGTGATTGGTAAATGGATTGGGACATCACTGTCATCGATAGGGGTAATGTACTTCCAAATTTCCACATTCGTAGTAAATATAGAGTAGACATGTGATTTTCATAGTTGGGATGTAGTCCCCACATAATTCCATAAGATTGTGGCTTTCTTTGTCAACAAGTATGGCGGCGTAGGAATGCACAAAAGTATTTTTTTATTGTATGGTTGCCTTGAGATGAGATCAGGGGTCTACTTTCTTAAATTAGGTTAGGTCAGGTGCTAGTTGATTATTTTAGGAACCAAGGGGAGTGAATCGGTAAGAGAAAATTTTGTCGTCTCTGATGTATCTTGACTAAGAGAATGATGTGTCTTATATTCATGAGTAATGCTCACGATGAATTGTTTGTTGTGGAATTATAGGCGAGGAGTGTGGTAGCTCATTTGTTTCTAGATGGAGAATCGGTGTCATGAATGGACAAAATTATTGTTTATGCATATGCATGGGGTTTTGATGTTCGAGGTAGTTATGTTTGGGAGGTTTTCGAGGTCTCCATCTAAGATTAGGAATAATTTTGAGTTCTCTTGGTCTTTATCAGGAAGACCAACTTATGTTGTGTTATATTCTAAAGTTTTGGGATGCTATGCATCTGTTTGAACCGGTTTGAGATTTGGTTTGTCTGCAACGTCATATGGTGGTAGTCTGAACCCTAAGTGGGGGAGAATTGGCTATTTTTCTTGAAGGATCATCAATATATTTGAGTTTATGATTTTAGAAGAATGCTCCATAGGGGTTTTCATTTTGGGCATGTAAAACTTTGGTTCAGGATTTGGTCAGGACGAAGGTACATAGCAAGTTGTCATCAGATGTATGTGTTCAGGAATTCTAGTGTCGTCTTCGCGAAAATAAGATGTTGGATAAGAAGCTTTTTGTTGCCATTGGTTCCTTTCATAATGTTAGTGAATAGATCAAGAGGCGTTTGGGATGCTCAGGTTGAGCATCGAGTGTTGATGGATTTTTTCAACTCGTTATATAGATTGCTATCCATGTTCTAGGGTGGGTAGTTTTTGATCGATAAATCAGCTTCAGAGTTTGGTATGTTTGTTTCACATGGGTTTTTTAGTAGTGTATTGGGTTATTGGGTTAGTTGTCAATGCTTTCTCGATCGTTGGTCTTTTCATCCATCATCAAAAGTGGAGGTTCTTCGAAAGTTTCGAGTTGTGTCAGTTGAAGCTTAATGGATGTGTCAACCTATCGTCAAATTCCATATGTTTTATATCTACTTTGGTGTCCGGGTATGTTTACCCTCAATTGTGGAGTAAAATTTTGATTCATAACAGGCTCAAGTTTGGCAGTTATCCTTGGTTATTGGAAGTTTAGATGTTGGGGCAGTATTGTTCAACATTTCTAGATCACCTTGGAAGTTTTCTCGAGCTATTGCATATAGGTGGGATCTGTTCAGATTCAATCAATATGGGGAATCTTGTTTCGGTCATTCATGAGGATGTTTCTGTTAATGGTTGAGGTTCATCATTTCATTAAATTTGTTGGTACCTCGCCATTTGGGTAAGGCTGTGAGGATGAAAGAGTGCAGTAGATCCAGGGTTGGTTGTCTATCTCCCCTTGGGGGTGTACATTGTGATAGTGCCTCGACTATGGTCATGAAGGATGTAAGTGGTATGAGTAATATATCATGAGACCGCCTGGTTAGTATTATTAGCATGATTATCATTTGGGTTATAACTTTCGATTCGGAACAAGAGTGTGACCATCTATCTCATTCTATGGTTATATGAGACCATGTTTTCGTCTAGTTTTATGTTGATATCAGTCTGTGTTTTGAAGGGAATTGTGTGTGATAGAAGGTTATGGCCCATGTTGTGCTTGGTTAGCATTGAGAAGGATGTTGATTAGGTTCTTGCAGGTCAGTGCACTGGTGGTTGGGTATCTTTAGGCCCCTATGGTGCTGGTCGCAAGTCATCAGGCCATTGATGTGATAACAGCAAGATCCGTATAGTATCGTGAGCTTATTGTTTAGTGTTTAGCAGGTGTCACGATGTACCGTGAATCAATGGAAGTATGATTTATACATTTAAGACCCGATAGTCTTTTGATTGGGACTCTTAGGTATCGAATCATTAGCTTTTTGGGTGTTAGTGCATTGTGGGAGTCGGGAGAGTCAGTGAACAGCTGGTTTGGATCATGTGGGCAGTTAAAGGGTGTTGGGAATAATAATTGTGCATCAGTAGTCGCTTGTAGAGCATTTGCATTATGAACTCTATCTGCTTGTGGGTTATCTATCAGGAGTTAGGTTACCAATGTTGGGCATCGATTACGGAATCTCGAGTCATAAAGTTCATAAGATTGTAGAGCTTCTCATTACCTTTATGTGGATATAAAGATTGTCGAAAATGGAGTTGGAACGAAGAAGTTATTATTGTTTGAAGTTAAGAAGGTTTGGGGGCTTAGTATAGTACGCTAGGCATACTAGGTATATATGGAGTACATTAGGAGTACCTGGAGTATGCTGGGCATACTTAGGTTCTCATGGAGTATTTTGGGTGTACGCGATTAGTGCCCAAACCCTGGTTTGAGCCCTATTTAAGCTCCTTAACTTCCCCAAACCCATTACATTCTTAGCCTCCACCTCTCCAACACCCTCCCTTGAAACCCTAACCCTAGTTTGAGCCTTGTGAGTAAAAAGAAGGTTTTTTAAGTGCTATGGAGTGTTCTTGGTGCATCTTGGAGAAGAAGGATCTCATTAGAGAAGTGATGGTTCCATTGGAGTTTGTAGATCTCGACTTTGCACATCTTGATCTTTCTTTTACAGGTATAAAGTTTGAATATTGATGATGCATTTGATAGATCTAGCTAATGTTGGGTGTTATGAGCTTTTGGTCACTTTAGTGCATAAAGTTTAAATCTTGAAAGTTTGTGACCTTGTTATGGATAAACTTGGAAACTTTATCCATCTAAACATCATATTTATTCAGATCTAAAAGCTTGGACTTAGACTTAATGGATAAAGTTGGAAAAGATGCACGTTTGGTCCCTTTAAGATTTAAAGACTAGATCTTGATTGGTTGGACCATTCTAATGGATAAAGTTGGAAAGTTTATCCATTATGGAGTTATTAAGAACCATAAAAATTCAATCTTGATGTGTTATATTGGACCATGCATGAGTTAGGGCTCTTATTATGGGTTTTAATGGTCAAAAGCAAGTATTGGGTCCCATTGAGACATGCCAAGGAGTAAAGTTGCCAACTTTATGTGTTAAGACATTATTTAGGATCAAGATCTGATAAGTAGACTTAGTGGCTTAACCAATTTTTCACTTAATGGTGAGATTGGCCTGTTGTGGAGTACGTTGGGCGTACTCAACTCATATGCAGCACATTCTAGCCAAAGGTGGCGCACGTCGAGCATAAGTCTGAGTACACTAGGCGTACTTAGAGGCTATTGACTTTCGTTGAATTTTAAGATTTGGGCCATATTTGGACTATTAGGGTTTTAGGCTATCTTGGGCCACTAGTCCTTTTAACTTTGGGTCATTGTTAGGCATTGAGCCTTCTTGGATTTTGACACATAATCGGATTTGGGTATCATTTAGAAATTTTTGCCATATTGGGCTTTTGATGCCATTGGGTTAGGCCTCGATTATTGGGCCAAGTGAGAAAAAGGTAAAATGGTCTTTTTACCCTGGAAGATGGACAAATGAATCAGATTCCTAGTTATGGTTTATGGCCCAATTATTAATTGATTAATTAGCGCGGAGATTATCCGCATTAACTGTTCAAGCATTTATTTGATTTTCAGCGGGTTAAGGTAAGTCTCCTCCTAGTGTTTGGTGGGTCGAATGCACCAATGTCGGCCCATGGATTATTATTATTTTTATGTTAGTTTTCTGTGTGACTCTTGCATGTGTTGTATGTATGTCGGGCGGGGGCCCGATGCTAGGCGGGGGCTGATGAGTGTATTATAGTATGTTAGTTGTCTTTGTGACTCATGTATGTATTGTATGCAATTGCATGTATAACGGGCGGGGCCTGATGAATGTAATGGGTGGGGCCCATCTCATGTTCTTACAGATCTGTTCCGAGCGGGGCTCGATGCCGGGTGGAGCCCGATGGTTGTTAGGCATGACCCATTGTATGTTTGGTATGTGTGGTATGTAATATTTTTGGGAACTCACTAAGCTTTGTGCTTACGTTTTTATAGTTATGGTTTCAGGTACTTCTGGTTTGAAAGGAGGGTCCAGCTTGATCGCAACGCATCCCCCCATGTTTTCGCAACTTTATTATTTTGGGATTGTACTATGATAACTATTTTCGCTCTGATATACTTTTGAATGTTTAGAAAAGGATAATCGGTGTTTATGATTAAACTAAAAAAGAAATTTTTACCTTATAATTTTTGGGACGCTACACGTTATTGAAGCTCAAGTGTTTAAGGATTCGGAGTTTCAAAGAAAAAGGAAAACATTTTCTTGAACAAAAGTCGGTTCTTTACCAACAATTTAATAAAAAAATTTACAAACCAAATTTTTGTTACAAAAAGAAATGAGGATAAAGTTGATCCAAAAATAAATGATTTATTGAAAGAAGAAAATTTAAAAGTGATTGATAAAGGTTTTTATTCAAATCAAAATGTTGAGGAAAATGGTTTGAATCATAGATAAAAAACTTTTCAACATCAAAAGAG